>NC_134573.1:112850274-112947774 GCF_050947875.1 Dermacentor variabilis | reverse complement strand
TCAGTCGGTCTCATCTTAGCTTGTGGTTTTGAACGCATGTCGGGGTGTGATAAGTAAAGGAAATTCACTCGTTACATTATCAATAGCGAGTATCGTGACTGTACACTAAGGCAACTTATGCCATAGTCGTAAAATTCATACGGGTTAAGTGAACACCGCTAATAGTGTATGCCTTCTCATGAAGTGATCCTCGAAAGCGCTTGCGTGAATGGCGGTTATTGTAGAACAAAGCTTGCCCACCCCAACTTTCTGGGTATGCTGTCTACCTGGCGACAACTTTCTGCGGCAACATGGCCAAGGCTACGAAGCTAACGCACACTTGTTTTACTGTGCCCCAACGTGTAGTCCCCTCATAAAAACATCTGTAGACTATTCAGGGTAAATGAAAATTTACCAGCGACTCTTTATTTTTTTATGCAATTCATTTACCACTGATCAATAAAAATGCAGCGGAGTAGATTGAATTTCGTTTCATTGTCTTTCCAAGCTTCGTCGATTTCCGACGTCGGAACTCTTTTCTATTACCTTCAAACGAAGATGATGTTCCCCGGTTGCAGCCCTCGGATTCCTTTCTTCTCGTTCACACACACACACACACACACACACACACACACACACACACACACACACACACACACACACACACACACACACACACACACACACACACACACACACACACACACACACACACACACACACACACACACACACACACACACACACACACACACACACGCACGCACACGCACGCACGCACACGCGCACGCACGCACACGCACGCACGCACGCACACGCACGCACACGCACGCGCGCGCGCACGCACACGCACACACGCACACACGCACACGCACGCACGCACGCACGCACGCACACACTCGGATCAGATATATTCAAATATTCAACGCATGCTCACATGACACATGTGCATAGGCCCCGTCCACGGAGCCTTGGCTGCTGTCGCAGAAAGTTGTCGCTGGGTATAGGTGTTGCTGTTGTGTATACTGCGGACAAACAGCAAGATCGACTGCCATATAGCGGGCTATCCCAAGACAACTAAGAAGTGAGGCTATGCTTTCCTTGTATACCATCCACACACATAATATAAACACATATATAAATGTGCTATATGTCTACAAATAAACGTGAGTGTAAGCAAGAAAAAATAAAGCTAATTAGAAGATGGTTCCTGTATGCAGCTGGGTTCAGTATAGTAGAAGTTCATTTATATTTCGCAATACAAACATTATTGCGCGTGTACACCCGAATGCAACTGTCACTTTACTTACCTAGGTATATGAAAGTAAAGTGTCCCAGGTAAAATGCGTTTTTTTTTTTGCTCCCCTCCATAACAGGCAACAACTCTGCTCCACAATCATGTGAGCAAGCAATCGACACTATAGATTCTGTTGCAATACCAATTACACGGACAGTCAAGACGCCTTCACGCAATCGCCGTTGGCACGGTTGTGCTGTTCTGCAAGCGTACATATTTTGCCCATATGTGAAAGGTTAGAATGCCTTCGAATACACGTATTGGGTTTGGCTGCAAAAGCGATGCAGCCAATTGAAATCAACATCATACACCGCTCTATCGGCTCTGCCGGAGCCAGGGAAGCGTTCTGGTTACCGTTTCTGGCATGCTTGTTGTGAGTACGCCCATTACGTTTCCCGAGTATGCTGCGCACGTATCGAACCATGGCACATACACTGGTCTGATTGGATCTTAAAGTAAACGTTGAGCTAAACCTATCTAATCCTTTCAGTTAGATGCTGAAAAACGCCGACGGCCTTATATCGTGAACCACGGAGTTGCGTTCCTCATTGCGCCAGCGTTGTGACACGCTTGGTATCCTGTCAGGGCGATATTTCTGCTGCAGAGCAGCAGTTTCCTCGCTTGGTGCTTTGCGCAACGTCGCCCGACCGTATAAGAGATGCTTGAGCGCAACGCTAATCCTTGCTGTCACATCCAATGCTTTGCCATTGGGCGAAACTATGAATTTCACAGCGAAGCCGTATGCAGCAATACCCTCCGGCGGTGGGTATTGCTCTTTCTCTCTCTCTCTCTCTCTCTCTCTCTCTCTCTCTCTCTCTCTCTCTCGAGCCCCTTTTTTGTTCTGCCTTGCAGTGCAGTGATGCAACCATGCGAACTTGCAAGTGCTTCCCTCTCCGTTTCCAATTTCTTCGTTCGCGTTGCACGTTCTTCTGAGTACACAGATCACGCCCGACAGCAGGAACAGCGTGGCTTGACGAATTTGCCCCAAAGCACACATTGACGCGCTCGAACACCTCGGCACTGGTTTCGCAAGCCACACGTTTCTCCACCTCCAGTCTAAGTGTGGCCGATGCAGTGCTGCCAGACCACCCATGTATACGCAGAATGCGGATCAGACCACTGGTGAAGTGAGAGAATGGAAAGGGTTAGAATATGATTGTTGGGTTATTTAGGCTCTGAATTTGTACTCGAGTATTGTCAATCACAGACAAGATGATAGAAGAAGCATTGGTGCCTCTACTAAGCCCGCTTCGGGCGAACTTTGTGCCAATTACGGTGACACAATGTTTTTTTTACTTCGGTATACCTAAATGTTACATAATCATTATTTGTTCGGCGTTCGTGGTTAACATAGACGAACAATTTACGGTAAGCGCCTTTTGTTGAAATTTTGTTTTTCTTGCATTTCATCGCCAAGAAGTTTTCCTCGCTGTATAGGTAGCTGCAGCATACTCACAAGTGGCATCGGACTTCACACGAAGCAGTACATATACGCTGTAGGCACAAACACAGCGTAGGTTATTATAAATAGCGCCAGTGCCGAGCACAATAACCGTCGCGTATAAAAAATGACACGCTTATACTACACAAAAGGCGCGGAGCAAGTCAATAAAAAAGTAGAGGAAGAAATAGAAAGAACCATCGGAACAAAGGGCGGAGAATGGGCGTCAATGCAAAAGAGGCGGGGTCATAAAATGAAGTCTCCAAGCGAGCTCAGGCACGTGCGCAGACAGCAAAGCAGTCGAAAGAGAAGACACATTCGACGCAAGCTGCGTGGACATAAACAAACGGAAGCCCGCAAGAACAGCCGTATTGTTTCTCGCTGTCTCAACTGAACGCCGCAGCGGTAGCCGTACTAGACTCGTGGATCCAGTAGCACAAGGTTCTCAGCCCGAGACAAATGCAAAGGCGAGTTAGAGGAGAAAGAAAAAATAAATGAAGAATGACATCGCCGGAGGATCTTTGGCGCCTTTGTCGGCGCTTCCCTGGTGAAAATTTAAAACACCCGGGGGCTTGAGACCTAGACAGAATGACGACAGCACCGAAAGACTGCACTAAGGAACGACGCGAAGAGCACCAAACAAAGAACACTAAGAATAAGAAGCAGGAACCGTAGAACACACGGCGGTTATTTGCATGTGCGTTCGCCTGAGCGGGGTGAAAGGAGAGAGGACCAGAGGAAAACGGGAACGGCAGCAGTGCGGTTCTCTCTTTGGCTTCTTCTGCCTGAAAGGCGTGAAACGAATGTGTGAATTCCATTGTCCTCGGTTTTATATCTGTGCTTCTCTCTTATTGGCTCTTCCTTTCGAGGCATTCGCGCCTGGGTTCCTTTTCCAATTACTTGGGGAGCGGAGGCCCGATTGAAGGACGCTGACGTGTCAGTTGGCAAACGGCGGATCACCTCTCAGAGCTTCATTTTTCTCTTCCGAATTCTTGCGTGACTCGCCGATCCTGTTCATTTTGGGCGCTGCTCGACGCCTGGGGCATCGTCTGGACGATCTTGCTACCCCCCTGAACGCACACGCGTCAGCGTGGCGGATAACGCGGTTGAAGTGCACGACTTTCGTCAATGCAATTTTGCTCCCTCATTTTTGCTGCCTCCAGCGGAACTATCGTCATTTGCCAACGTCGATACGAGCCACATTAAATGCTAGTATATGTATAAGGGGAAAGCCAGAATCCTATGAAATCACCTTGACCACGTGAAGAAACAGATCATCTATATATATATATATATATATATATGGTCGAGGCTGTACGTCCATAACGCATGCTGGGCGACGTCTGTTATACAACGACAATGTCAAAGCTTATTTTTGTAGCCCCATCACATAAGCATTTATTCTTCAGCTCTCGAAACGAAAACGCGCGCACACGTACGCTCGCTGCTATGAGCAAGCAATATGTTGTCTTTTTTACGTGTCTTTTTCCGAGTGCATGCTTGAGTATGTGTCACCTTCTTCCCTCACCTTAGTCTGCAAATTGTTTGCCTGTGTTTTCGTCCTCCGGTGCTGCTTTTTCCTTGCCAAAGCCTCATTCAGAACTTTCAATAGAGTCATAAATGGTACTTTTTTTTTTTCTAAATACTTATTTCCCGTCCTGAGGCGTAAAATATTGAAAAACAAACACGCGCCGGACCATTCCTGCGACGCAAAAAATGACCACTGAGCCAGGGCAACGATGACAGGCTGTCAACACCACGCCCGCGCTGTCTGCGGCTCTTGGGAAGTATCCCTCAGGGGCGAGCAAACGGAAATCAACCGCAATGTGAAGAAACCAATTTATTTCTTTGACAAGTTGCTGTCATCCGTCTTAAGCCACACCCCGTTGAACAGACATGCTCCGTTCGATTTCTGACATCAGGAAATCCCGCGGCAATCGAATTGCGTTTTGTCAGCGGCAACTGCGTTCTGGGTGGCAGACGCAGATCGATCAGTGCGTAAAGTCGAAGTATTTTTACAAAAGTTTGAAGCTTGAACACCGGACGTAAAAATTCAGTCTAAATATAAGGATCAGTCATGCTTTAAAAAATCATATCACTAGCCTACCATTCGTGATTGATCTTTCTTGGTTTAGATTTCCTTTACGCTTTTGCTTACTTTTCAGGAGCAGCGCAACGTGCTATTATAATGTGTATGTGCACGCGTGTGCGTGTCCCTGTGTGTGTGTGTATTTGGGTGTCTCGGTGCATATGCTCAATGACGATACATTCCCACTAAGTGCATAAACAAGCATGTTGTGCCTTTCATGCGAGTAAGCTGTAATGAAACTTACGTTTGCCTTAATTAACACGGCAAGCTGGGCGAGTTGGTGATTGAACATGTTCCTATGGGTGGGCAGCGCAACCCGGACGAAGGAGGAGAGGAAGTACACAATACGAGCTGCCACAAGTGCTGACCAAAACAACATACTTATTATCAAGCATCGTTATATTTGCGTGTGCCGAGGAGAAAGCAGAATACGATAGTTTCTTTCGCTTTACAATTATCGTGGTGCCAAATGCTCTAATAACATGTTAAACGTACTTTATAGTACGTAACGGAAATTGTATTAACTTTTCAGGATACAGTCCAGCACGCCGTCGAACTCGCAGGCCGCTGGCGTTGAAAAGAGCACTCAGCGCCGAAAGATGACAATCATGTGTATAGTGCCTTGTATCTGCCTCTTGAACGTCGTTATTCGATATCACAAATAAAGCTTCAGCCTACTAGAAGAGACAGCTTGCGTGGCATTGTGGACGAGCATGAGGAATCACTCCGAAGCAATATTTCTTTTTTGTAAATTGATTGGGAAGTAACTAGCGTATGTAATGCGGTCTTGACTGGTTGCCCGGATGATTTCATTTTGTTCTCGCAACTACACGGCTGTTCTCCTTTGAGTGCTCGGTTAACGGCTCTGGCTTTCGGCTCATGGTCAGTTGAAGGTCGCCGACAATGGGAGCTAAAAGCATATCATGCTCAATAGCATTGCGTCACGCCGCCAGCCTTAGCAAGCGAGCACTCCGGGAAGCAAGCCCTTTGCTCAGTGGCGGCCCAACACGTGACCTCTTGCGTCTAGATCACGGAGGAAAAATTGAGATTTGCTGAGACGTTCGGTCGCGCCTCCTTCAGGCGCCTTTCTTCTTCTAG
The DNA here is from genome assembly GCF_050947875.1 of Dermacentor variabilis. NCBI lineage: Eukaryota > Metazoa > Arthropoda > Arachnida > Ixodida > Ixodidae > Dermacentor > Dermacentor variabilis. Next base: position 112,941,870 of record NC_134573.1, on the reverse strand, counting down.
CTGGGCAGTGCGCCCGGCATTCCTTGCGTCTTTCGCTGCCTGTTGTGCCGCCTTCAGCCAGTTTTCTTTGTCTAGCGGGGCAGCGCCCTTATGAACCAGTGAAGGGTGTGGCGCAGTGCGGTGTGGTGGGCTGAGCCATTGCGAACATGCACTACACCGATCTTAAGATTGTGGCTAGTATCATCTCCAACCAATCTGCTTTTCCGGTTGCCATTTCATGTTTGCATCTACTCTCCATTACGGGAAAGCCATTCTCCCTTTGTATCTTTCTTCTTTCTCTATCACCTTTTATGCCACTTGCTCCTTACTCTAATGGACGGTAGCCAACCAGTATCACATTGGCCAATCTGGCCGTATTTTTCTCACTCTCTGTTTTTTCTACTCCTTCAAGCCCGCTCGATGGTTGCGGCGGTCGCGAAGTCCACGGAGCTGGCACTAGAGTGGCACAAGGCCGATCTTGACGCCGGCGCGACTAACAGTTCCAACGTGTCAAGAAATGGCTTGAGAGATCCGGCTTTCTTGTAAAGGGCCTACCCTTTAAAGTGAGCGCAAAAAATGGAGAAGCGGGGAGGGGTTGTTTCAAAATTTAGCTTGCTGATCCTATAGGTGTCTGACGTTACGCTCACTCTTAGCTGTATTTTTTCTTCCAATAGTGCCGACTTGCACGTAAAAAGGAAAAGAAAACTTTGTGCCTCATTTTTTCTTCTTTTTTGGTGACGATTTATATTTCCCTTGAAGAATACTGTAGTTCACTTTGTGCCTCTTGCATCGTGAATGGCTGTTTGTCTTTCACAATTGTGAGCTGGCCGAGTTGACGTTTCTGAATTTCGGAAAACAAGCGCTTTGAAAGCGGCACAGGTAAAAGAAATACACGCTCCGCGCTCTTTGAAGTAGCCCTAAACTACTGTTTATTGAAGGGGTGAAAGGTATTTGAAGTTAATATAAGCTATTTCAGAAATACAGCGCCGCAAAAAGTACTTCAATGCGCTCAGCTGAAGCGGAGTTCTTGGCAATCAAACACGACGTCCGCTGTGCTCCCGTTCCCACTTCAATACCTTGCACAGCCAAGACTACGGTGCAGTGGGGCATGCCCACCACGATCCGCCTTCTAAATGTCACCGTGGCGCGCAGTTCAAATTTCATTTTGGGAGTTAACGTAGACGCCACGACTACCGCTTTTGGTACCTACGGCGCGCTAAACGTATAAGCCAAACGCGGTTGCGTATGGTTGCCTCAGCGAGCCGCAGTGTGCTGAGCCGGTGGACTTGTGGCGGCATCCCGCGGTGGCTGCGGTATATACGCTACGCAGCCGACCGTAGCTACCAATAGCAGTCTCCTATGGGAATTCGCTTTATTACGAAACAGCGTAAGCGTGCCTCTTTAAAACAGTAAGGAGGCAGGCTTCTGTTGAAAAGAGAGCGTTTGAGAGAAAGGTGAATTCACGATCCACTTGCGAGCTTTACACAACGCGTACGTCAGCAAAACTTGGCTGAGGTGTTCACAGCAACCTGTTCTACCCACGGGCTATTTCACCAAGCCCGAGCGGTGGTTCTGGACCCCCTTTAACAACTGGTCCCATACACGCAACGCACGACCAAGTAATTATATTGTCATGCAGATGCAATGTATCGACTTCTTTTCTATAGGTCACGTCATTCGGGTACCGGCGTCAATAAAAGGCTGAGTGAGCTTATACGCTTGTTAAGAAGTTGGTCTCCATCAAACGTAAGTTTGTAATCCCAGAAGCACGGACGCACTTTAGAGATATGCATGAGGGAAATTTATTTTCCTGCACTTGAATAAAAGCGCTCGCCTAACGATGAACGAATTTTGCATATACTACACTTCTTCTGCAACATGTGCTATTCTTCCGCAGTGCTTCGAGATGATGAGATCTGCAGGCTTTTGCAGTTCTTTTCCTCATCGTTTTGTATCCAAGGGCTCGTCTTTTTCTCAGACTGTCTGAGCATGCATTAAATTTGTATGCATATTATTTACTGCCTTCCTCTGCCGATGAGTAAACGCCAGTTGCTTGTCAACGCGGTCTGACTTGCATGTTTCTTTGCCTTTTCGCCCTGTCCTTATACCGATAGTCGCCGGGTAAACGGACTCTCTAGTGTTGGCGGACGACTTGTTAGTCTCTTTTTCTAAGTGTTGCGATGAACACACTGTGGGGAACACTTAAGTAAAATTAGAAGCATGAGCGAACCAATTGAGAACCAAATATAAATGTCTTTTGCGCCGAATTACTTCTATAACTGGCTGTAACGAGCGTGCGCATTCCGTGGCTAGCCGGGCTGTCGTACTATGGTTTAGTTTGAAATCGCTGGTAATATGTATCTAGACCTGGAACTATGCAACTTCAAAGAAAAAAAAAATATGAGGTTTCTTTAAACGTCCCCGTTTTAGAATTATGATGATACTAGCAGTGTTTACGGAGTGCCTATATTCTATCATGCTTATGAGACATCTTTCTGAGTTACAACTGCCCGCTTAATCAACAATAGATGGAGGAAGTACATAATATTCCCAAAGCAAATTATAAATTTCTGAATTTTCACTCAGCGGCAAAGTCATAATTGACAATTATTTCGCAGTCCTGCACTACGGGCTCCCATACCAGGTTGCTTATAGTGGAAGAATCCATCAGTCAGCCTGTCAGTCATGTTGCTGAGTTCTAGGTCGCGGGTTCGATCCCTACCACGGCGACCGCATTCTGATGGGCGCGGAATGCAACAACGCTCGTGTACCGCGCATCGAGTGCACGTTAAAGAACCCCAACTGGTAAAAATTAATCCTGAGCCCCCGCATCGTTCTCTATAATCAAATCGTGCGTTTGTCGCGTAAAACCCTAGAATTTAGCGACCTCGTTCGGCAGGTCAGTTCAGGTGGCATGACGCCGGCTTTCTTGCGTCAATTTTTGCGATAGTAAACTTAGTACATCTCGGGTTAAATTCACCTTCCTTGTGAAAACGCAACGTGGCTCAACCTGTAGTTCTCTAGCCTCGGATGCCGGCCATATTTTTTTTCCACTTGCTTCCTCGGAAGCAGTTGGAATAGGACCAGTCACACGTTCGGATAGAAAACATGAAGACAGCACAGAAAGATGAAGATAACCAATTCTCCGGCTTTATCATTTCGCGTAGCACGTCGCGGGGAAGTGCACCATCAGGCTTCCTAGAAGCTTATACAGGCGCCGCTACCTTTGATCCGGGCATGACTCTGCAGAACATCTCTAAACCAGACTATAGCTTCAGCAACTGCGTAAGCAGGGACGGTATAATCTAGCGCTTCTTTCTACTCGATCCTACGCACACTCTTTTCATCTGCCCTTCGCGGTCGGCTGATCCCGTTGATAACACGGGCGGAGCGCCACACCAATTACTGAAAAAGCGCGACAAGAAATGGAACTGGCCATAGCAACTTTGTCGCAGCCAACTAAAGAAACGCGAAAATTTAGGGCGCAGCGTCGATATTTAAGTTCAGTGTCTACAGTGCGCGCTACGATTGCGGTGTAGCGAGAGCAGGCGGTAACACCAGCAGCATTTCTTCATTCAAACAGTTGATGTCATTCGCACACGTTGAAATTCATTCAGCTGCTACCTCGTCGTTGTTCATCACACAGACTTGGGTACCTTGGCGTCCATAAGTGACTGAGGACAAGTGGAAATAAGTGGATTTTGAACGATGAGCATCAACGCAGGACGGTGGAGGTAAGTGATATAAATGCGGGAGAATGGCGCTCACGTTCTCGGCTACTGAAAGCAAACTATGGGCAGCGTTCCCTTGTTTTTGAACGTAAGACTCCACATTATATGCTTGCGCCTCATTGGCCGAACTACGTCTGTAGGTTACTGAAGCGCTGAAGTAAGCCTATGTTGCTTCGACCTTAGCAGTTTGAGCCGCTGTCGGTGGTAGTAGAAGTGATGAACACGTGCCAGGGCTAGCTGATAGTTCGGCTGCTTTGGATTTGCTCCACAGTAACTCCTGTTGCGAATAGTGTTGAGACGCAACACGTAATTGAGTCAAAGAATTCTTCTATTGGGAAAGCGTTTGCAGCTGAGTGATAACTTGCCTGCGGAGGCTTTGAGTATTAGGAATTATTGGTTTCATGACACGTCGATACCGCAGAACAAACGCTACACTGGTGAGGATGCAACACGCGTCGTCTCTGTTGCAGTAAAGACACAGTTTCGACTATTTCGTAGGCACCTTTTCAGACTCACGATGATTTCGTCAAGTTCAGTGCGCTCTACTGCAAAATTAGTATTCTCGGCTTAGCTGCAGCACCCATATCCGGACATGTTGCTCACCCACGAAATTTACACGGTAGCGCGTGATGACTCTGCTTCCTATTCTTGACCAAGTACTTCTTGTCATCATAGCAGGTACGTGGGTGATGGTCACTGCACACTAAATGAGCGACTTCAATGCGTAGCCTAACATGGGTTGCATCATTTGGTATCAGTCGCATGTATATGTTCTCTATCTGCCACACCTACAACCTTTTCCTTAAAGCGAGTTGCTTTAAGTGTTTTTCACGTAATTCAACTATGGATTTCTCATCGGTTCTCGAATGTTCTGCCACTCCTCCCCATTTGTGTTGTTACGGTCAAGCACGCTATAGCGGATGCTACTGCAAGCATATTTAACGACAGTCCCGATTTTTCCAGCATGCTGTTAAATCATGTATTCATCACTTCCGCACCCAATCATATACGCTATTTTGAACGTATTTGTGTTTATACAGCCATGTATACTTTAGTCATCAGCGACATGGCTAGTGCCGTTGTCATGCTTTCTACTGTTTAGCATGGTACTAGAAACGGCAATGAAGCAATTAACTATATCTGGACCAACCTCTTTAACAAAGCGTCACGTGGACGCATACCTAATATCATTCCCATAGTTCTGTAAGTTTCTTGAACCATCTTCAAAAGTGCTCATTGCAGTGACAAGAGCTAAAAGAACAAAAGCACGCGTTTACAATTTCTATATTCGCCTTTGTTTTCTGCCTTAAAGTGCGAGCAAGTTCTTTTCGATGAACTTTTTTTAACCCCCTATATAATGCCCGTAAATGGCCCTTAGGGTATGTGTATAAAAACAAGCTTTCTCAAGCGCTTCGACAATTTCTTTTATTACTTTTTTATACGGAGCATCGCCTCCGGTACATCAAAATTCTGTTGTAGGTGATAGGAGGCAGCGGTCTTTTGTGTATGAGAGGACAGCAAGAAGGTTTATTTCCATTATCCTTGCTGATATCGAAAGCAAGCACATTACAGGTATTAGGCGTAGCTCATATAACTAGCTATGCTATGTTCAGAACCCACAAGTGGAAGTCTGTATTCTTCAGGGAGAGCTAACGATTGCATAACATGCCTGCACCTCAGTCATCGGCCGAAAGGCACGTAGGAAGTGCTGCTCCGACACCTCTCGGCGTCGCGTCTTTGCATCGATAGCGGTGCCGAAACATTGGCTGCACCACCTTTCTGATAGCTAGAACAGTTGGTCGAATGGAAGCACAGATGGAGGCCCTCGAAAGACGTTTGACTCAACGGTAAATGCACTGTGCATCAACACACTTTGTTTCTCATAGCTTAGGGAGACGGATCAATTCACAATAAAGAATGCCGCAAGCGTCTTTCTTAAATGTTGTAGTCATTGTTTTGGAGAAGCTGTTTAACACCGTTTACAAACCTTCATTGCTTAGCTTAGTTGGCGCAGATAGTCTGTGAAAAAAAAAACGCGAACGTACCAAAACTGATACCGTGTCATAGTTCTTGATGTTATTTTTCTGTTATAAATTACGTATGCAAAAAAAATTCCTCTGTTCTGTTTTTTTTTCTGCCCTTTCACCCGCATTTTCTTGCAGGAACAGGCACTTCCGCGTTTTTGTGTTGTTACAACAGGTGTCATTCTGAAAAAAAGAAGGAACAATGCTTACGCTCCCAAATGGAATATGAATGCTCCCGCCGGACGACTTTGTGTTCCGCAAAAGCATTCATACTATCGTGTTCGAAAAAATATAAGAATTCAAGAGGTTCCCTGGGAAGGCACAAATGTTCGCTCAGCTCTGCAGCATCCTGGTATTACGAAGCAATAACTTGGCGCATCGTTTGAAATGGTTGGAGCTGCGACAAAGACGCGTTGGGGTGCTTCACTCAGCATCTTGTCTATGAATTCAAAATTCCGCGAGCAGGGCCGATGCTTTTGACGTTCTTCGCGCTGAAACAGCCTCTAAAAATTTTGCTGCTCAAGTGCATTGCAAACACTATTTCATTGACCGACGAGAACATCCCATTACTTTTGCGAAGCGAAATGGCCTTGCCCGACCTCTGCTTTAATCTCTGCTTTAAAAGTGCCACATAGAGGAGAAACGCATCTGTCTAAAAACGAACGTCTCACTACATCAATACTTCGTCGCTTTCTTGTTCAGTCATATGGGAGTGCATATACGTATTCATTTATGATGTACTTGAAGACGTTCTCTTAAGACTGAATGGCTGACTAGGTAGATGTAATCAATGTTATGCGCCACAACTACGTAGCAGGAAGTTCCACAGTTCAGATTCTTCTACTTTCTACTGTGGCTATTCTCCGCATTTACGGGATATGGCTTGTGTAGTCAAACAGTCGACTGCCCTAACAATGTAATTTTCTTTTCGTTTTGTGTATTCTCTGTTTCCCCATCCACTTACATCAGCTCTTAGCCGCAAAGGCTTTTCAAATATATCGATCTTATCATCGGGCGAGGAGGAGAGGGCGCGCGGCAAGCCTTTCCTCCTCTCTGACTTGTGCGAGCCGGCGGGGCGCTGTTTAGAAATGTTGCAGTCGCGTACTGCGGAACGATTTGGAGTTTTAGGTCGTTCTTTAGTTGATACGACATCGTCGAGGAACCACTCTATTGCCTTTTGATGCAGAGCTAAATCCATGTAATGATCTGTGGTGCCGTACAGTGACTTTGGCGCTGCGCTGCTAAGCGCAAGAGTGAGAGATCGAATCCCGGCCGCGGCGGCCGCATCTCGATGCGGCGGAGTGCAAATATGTCCGTGCACCTTGCACTGGGTGGAAGCTAAAGAACCCTAGGTTGTGAAAATTAATCAGGAGTGCCCCCTCTGTGGCGTGCCTCATAATCGTGTCCTGGTTTTGGCGCGTGAAACCCCGGAATTTACTTTTCAATCAAAGTAGAGTATGCAGAAATTTCTCTCAGCGCAAACATGTACGCGCATCATCAGCCGCGTTGTCTGGTATGCGTAGGTGTTGTGCGCTATTTTGGTTGTACTGCTTTTCACTCGCCAAAGAGAACCAGCGCCTGAGAATTGCCAGCATGAATAAAAAATGTTCTCACTTTCTGATCGCTTCGCCTGGGAACTAAGCTCGTGCATGGCCAACACAATGCGAACCCAAGAATGGTCCTCTTTGACCATAGCTGGCCCTTGCGCCATTAAACATCAAAAATTCAAACCCAAAACACATGAACCACAATCGTTATAAAATATTTGCTTCAGCCACCGGCATCCTTCTTTCACACTTCAAGTCTAGTAGACTTGAAAGTGTTTGCTCTGACTGCGTCAGCGTCCTGTATGAGACCGATAACGTTGCTCAACACGGCGGTCACTGCGGTTGGTAAACCAGCGTGATGCATGTAAGCTTTGAGCTTAGCCATTACCTTTGTACCCTATAAAGCAGTAATATCCAAAGGAGATCGTATAAAAAGAATCCGATGGCTTTTTGTGGGCAATTAGTTTTCGTAAAATGGGTGAGTATGTCAAAGAAGACGGGGTGAACAAGACTGAAAAAAACAATTACGATTTTATTTTTTTCTTTCCCGGAATACAAAAGCAAAAGAAAAAGCACTGGCTAAAGCGTCAATCAGACCTCAAATGGTGAGGCCGCATGCTTGGACCATGTGGTATATAGAACAAATGAATTTATAACCAAGCGCCTACCACTGCTTCGGACGCTCGCAGTCCACAGCCGGTCGCCCCGCCACACGACAGGTGTGTTTCACACTGTACGGTATGCTGTTGCTGCTGACCAAAACTATTTTATTCATGGGTGGCGACCTCACCCACCAAACGAGGCAGTCGCGCATGTATGTACACGTAACAATGTGAACGCTTGCCACAGTAAACATCACATGTTATTCCGCAGCAGAACGATACTCACGCTGTTAGGTTCGTCATATGTTTCATAACTACTCATTGCTACAACACCGAAAATAGTGAGCATATGCAGTATGGTCACATTCATGAAACGATTTTTTCAGAAGTAACTGATCGAGGCTGATTGTAGGTTCAAGCACGCGCGCTCCCATCACGCTGGGTGCTCCGTCCACTTTGACGCCAGCAGAAACCCCGGCCATGCCAACTTAAGTCACTTCAGTGCGTCTATCAGAACCGTCTCCCACGTAGATGACACGTCGTACTAAATAGTTCAGGCTAGCGCGAAACCACGTGGAACTGCCGCCAAGCCTATATTTGGCATACAAGACGAACGCTCGCCCAAGTCAGCCTGCCGACTGCCCATAGATGCACCACTGGCCGTATGCTGGCGCCCATGAAAAAAGGGTATTCTGGGACATTTCGACTTCACATACCCAGGGCTCACCTCGCATTTTTGCATCCGCTTATATGCCTCCTCATGAGCAAAGAGGGGGGAGGTGACGTGTAGATTGAGATATATAGGCATTGCCATGGATAACAATTGTTGTTTTAGGAATAAAAGATCTTTGCAAAATGTTGGCTCTAGCCTAAGGTTTTACCGGTTCACCGATTGTTGATTACTTGACTAAACAGTATATCTGGAGCTTGCAAAAATCTATGGCGAGCTAAGGGATTTAAGCTCATGCTCATGCTGTTGCCAATTTTTGCAGCGAAGCTGTATATGGCTACAGTTCCATTAATTTTTTCTCCACGAACAAAAACTATCATTATCTATGGCTCATATCCCCGTAAGCACCCATACTCCCGCAAGCAAGCACAAAAATGCAATGGTTCGTAGCCCGGTAAGGCAGAGGCTGCAAGCACGCAGCAAACTGAAGTGAACGGTGCTTAAATTCTTTCTTAGACCGCATACAACATACAGAATGACATGTGGAAAACTGTCGTCATCAATGGCTCATACCCCCTGAGCAGTGTCTCACACCCCCGTAAGCAAGCAAACAATGCAATAACTCATAGTCCCGTAACGTTCATAGCTACTCACTTGGCGTGAGTTAGCTGCGATGACACTGCCCCTGTTGTCGTTGTCGGTGATTTTAATGTGGATGTGTAGGTGCCGAAAAGAGAGTGGTTTACGCGTTCCGTGTTGCAGACATATCTCTTGGGATGCCGCACCGATCCGGCCCAACCGACAACCTAGTGGCATACGCGCATCGATTTGACATTATCAAATAATGCGATTGCAGTTGCGAGTGAAATAATGATCACCGATCAAGACAATAAATCAATGTGCGTACCTTTCGCCACGATGACCACCCATCAAGACTATACATGAGTTCGTACCTTAGTTCAAAATTATGTGTCACCTGTTTGTCATGTGCTAAATAGCTCCGCTGGTCAACCACCTTCACAGAGTGGAATGGCTCATGTTTTTTCACCTAATTTGTTGCATGCTTTCGCGTTCTAATTTGCTATAGCGGTAACGTCGTAGACGTTCCTAATAATTACGATGTTGACGCGTTGGCTTAATATACCATGCACTTGACAGGTAGGCAGCTCGTTTGCATTTTTCTGTAAATCGGTTTCTGTAAGTCCTTCCTCTTTTTACTTCCTTCCCCGCTTATCTCCTCTCCCCAGTGTAGGGTAGCCAACCAAATGGGCGTCTGGTCGACTTCCCTGCTTTTCCTTTTTTTCCCGTCTCCTCCTCCACTTCTGTAATGGCTCGTTCACACTGGAACATTCGGTGTCTAGAGCAGCTTGGAATCTTTTGCCGCCGAATTGACTCTTCGTTGACATAGCTCCACCTACGAAGTGCCGGAGCTGCCGCTAGCTCTCTGAATATTGGGAAAACAAGGAGAGCGCGTGATGTTAAGGCGCGAGCCTTAAATGGCTCGTTGCAATGGCTCATACCCGTAAAAAAGCGGCGTCTAGTCGAGTGGTTCAAAAAATGTTATCATCAAGTTGAGTGGTTTAGAAAAAGTTGACGCGTGGTACAAAGATATCATCACCAGTAATCGCTCATACCCGAAAAATAGACAATAATTAGGAATGGCTCATACCCCTGTAAGCAAGCAAAGATGAAATGGCTGAACATGAATGAATGCACTAAAGTAAAAAAGAACGAAGCAAAGAAAGAAATAAACACCAACGACAAGAATGGCTCATACGACCGTGAGCAAGCGGAAGTACAATGGCTGAATATGAAATAAGAAACGAAAAAAGAAAGAACGAAAGAATGAATGAAATAAAGAGCGATGGAAAGAAATAACTAACGAAAGAACAAAGGAAGAGATAGCAAAGAAGAAAAGAACGAAAAAAAGAGAGAGTGAAAGCAAGAAAGGAAAAAGATGGAAAGAAAGAACGAAAAAACCTTTGGATAGTGCATTAGGCGTACGCATGTGTCGTTGAGGAAATCGACCTACAACGCAATACGTTAACTTCACACTGCAGCTCGTTATGCCTTGCAAGAAGTCTGACCCCTCCGATCAATAACTTAATGCATTACCACGGGTGCAACAGGCTTTTGCCTTCACGTGTTACAGGAGCGTAGCATGCTTCCGATATTTTTTCGCTTCTAGTGCCACCTGCCAGGTGCATGCACCAATTGCACAGGTATTGCCTGTCCACTGCATTTTGCAGCTTTTTGCCGCATGGCCTTAGTTTGCACACTTTTATTTATTGCGTCACTTAGTCCTCCACCAAATTATACTCGTGCTTGGCGTGGCGCTTATTGTAAAGAACCGGGTAATTTCTCACAGCTTTCGTTAATAGCTACGATGTCGCGGCAGGTGACCCTGCCTTTTGAAGCGACTTCAAGATGCCGAGCTGTGCATTTGGAGAGCTCCGCGGCGTATGGCTCACCCTCTGGCGCGAGAAAGTCCGGAGGGAAAAATTGGTCTGGAACCGATCGATGTGGAGAGGGTCTCTTTGGCAAAATTCGCGGCCACCAAATTGCGTTTAGCGCATATCTAGTCGCCGAATGTCTCTGTGTGAACTAGCTTTAACTCAGGGTGTGACGTTCGAGGTTGTTTACACTGCGCGGCGGTGACGTCACCGAGGCTGTGGCATCCACAAGACCAGGCTGGTGGGGACAGCCAGAACGCCGGTGTTCACACGTTAAGGCGAAGCGGCATCCCAGTCACTTTCGCATGTGTTAACAGACAGATAGTGTCAATAAGGTGTGTCAAGCAGCTTACGTGCGACATATTACACAAGAAACTCAATACAGCTACTGCTGAAAGAAAATGGTAATATAATGCCCACGTTAGAAGTACTGCAAGATTATAAACAGCACTATTTTGGCTTCCTTCCATGTCGCATGAAAGTATGACTATTCACTATTGACGACTGAAGGAGTTCTCTGAAGAACTCAAACACTGGCTCAGAATGCCTGCGCGAGAATTAATTGCGGATACTGTCCGCACCAGAACTTTTTCATTGTGTTTAGGTCATGTTCATTATCAACTTCGGGTCTTCTACAGAAGGATGGTCTCACCAGTCACAAGAACGTTGTACCGTGCTCTCATCAAGTGTAAAAAATGAGCAAAAGGAACAAATTCATTTTCAGCGTTTTCCCAATTTTTTTGTATTGTTTACCTGGTTAGAAAGTAACAATTTAGCTGGAGGAGCCGGGTGCCACCTGTGATTTACTGGTAATTTTGAAAGAAAGTTCTTAGAGCTAAACGTATGAAATTTTCTATTTGGTCACTTTAGAAGCCGCTTTATGTCTTATGTGTCATACGCAGCTCATGATTTCAGAACGCCGATATTGGCCACATGTTTGGCACTTTCTCCCCATCTTTCATATGGTGTGGAATATTTGCATATTTATTACTTAATACCTTTATCAGTAACCTCTGCTGACTCTTATGGCCCGTACAGTAGTGGGCACTTGCATAAAAACACATTCCATGTCACTGCACTTAAAGAAAATTGCAAGGAACAGCAGTGTCAACAAGAAGAAATAAATGTAATAATTACACGCAAGTACATCTCAATAAAGAAATAACAATGACTCTGCTGCTTTCCGAGAAGAGATTCTTATGAAACAATGCAGTCAGATTCATACAGATAGTGCGCATGAAACAAAATTTTCTTCGTAGTACATCCTACAATTTCTCTTCAAAAGAAGAAGAAGGAGGATCAAGAAAAGACGGAAAGAAAGGCAGGAAGGTCAACCAGACTGGCGTCCAGTTTTCTACCCTACACAAGGGGAAGGGGTTTGAGGAATGAAAATAAAGAAATGAGAAGGAGGAATGAAGGCACCATCAGTGCCAACACATGTGGTGGTGCATCAGTTCACGCCTACAGTTGATCACTGAAGCCAGTCGATTTCATGAACCGTAGCAATGGCCGCGCCGCTTTGTAAGCCTGCGACGTCTGGGGCCATGGTCAAAAAATCTTCGTCTCTGGATATGATGTGCTATCTAACCGGTTTAACACACTCCGAAGAACGTCGCGTTCGATGTCATAAAGATAACAAAATATAAAACACGTGTTCGATCGTCTGTTGAGTTGCATTAATCACATATAGGTGTGTCGGACATTTCAATAAGTAATGAGTAGATTTTCGTCTTTCCTCTTCCCAAGTGCAGAGTATAGCAGACTAGAGCGCACTAGCTCAAGTCGACCTCTCTGTTTTTCCTGTCAATAAATTTGATCTATCTATCTTTGAAAGAGCCAGCCCTAACCAGAGGTGGCACAGTTAGTTACATCACGGCGGGACAAGTGCGATAGAATCTGCAGCTTCAATGTAGTATCAACCCGATGGAGGCGGCGATTCTAGAAAATCGGAGTGTTCCACGAAGGCTTAATTTTGGTTTGTGCTAGTAAAGAGAGACCCCTAGCAGCCCCTGTCCTTTATAAGGGTATAGTAACTGTCAGGCTGTCTTTATGGGCTGACCGGGCGGCATCATCAGAAAGGCCGTTAACGACGATGCCACAGTGCCTCGGAGGCAATTGGAAGATGATGTCACCTCCTTTTATGAGAACTTGACCAAGAACGTCTCTAGTCTGAAACACCAGTTGTTTATAGGTCTTGCGTCGTAAGGCCGAAAGTAGAATATCAAGGACCACCTCGTAGTCAACAAAAACGCCCCACTTTAGAAGTTTTACTTGTGCGATGTAATTAACAGCAGCACGCAGGGCGACAAGTTCTGTTGCCCTAGAGGTTGTTATGCGGGACACTTCGAACTTGATTACTTATAAGACTGGAATGACAACAGCGCCTGTGTAGCTGGGGGCTGAGACAGATCCATCTTTGTAGATGTGCTTTGTTTGTTCATGTGCCTCATTCAGCGATGTCAATGCCATCTGTCGCAGGGTCACTGTGGAATGACGGGTCTTCGTAACTCCTTCCCTTTAAAGAGGGATAAATAAAGTTTTTCATCATCATCATCGTAACTCCTGGAATTGTGTGGTGCATTTGTGGCTGTCGTATATACCACTGGGGTAACAGTGGTCTTGTTTCTGACGTAAAGCCCGACGGAACACAATCTTGATGTGTCACAACAAGTTTTGAAGATAGGGCTCGAGGCCTTTGCACCGGAAAAACAGCAATGTTGTGAATGGACACTTGAAATAGATGTCGAATGTGTGCTATGAGGTTGTCAACTCTGATGTATAGTGGCATCACATAGTCTCTAGCAATCATGATTGTTGCATGAGCCGAGGCGCATCGTAGTAGTCCAAGACACGTGTGTAGAGCCTGGCCTTGCAAACTTTCCATAGTGCGAATATTTGTTTTTGCATGCGTTCACGAAAACTAGCAAGCTGTATTGCAGAGGGCCCAGAAAATGTGTTTTGTAAAACTGCAGCATGGAGCGTACAGACGTGCCCCATGTTTTTCCGCAAAGGAACTTCCTTATATGTACAACTGAAATTAGTCTCTGCTTCAGGTAGGTGTAGTGAAGTATTTCTGTGAATAATCAGACCTAAGAAGCAATGAGACTTCTGGTATGCGATAGCCTGGCCATTGAGAGAAAGAGGGTATGGTTTCATGGGTTCGCTCGTAAACGCAATTAACGCGCATTTTTTGATGGACACAGTAAGGTCATGTTCGCGGAGATACGAACAGGTTAGGGTGGCTGCTCGCTGGATGCTTGCGCGCGCTTGAATACGAGTCAGTGCTGAAGACAAAAGCGTACATTGATAGACGAACTGTGTTAGGTAAAAGTTCAGCAAGGCACCATGGTTATATTAAAGAGAATAGGGCCAAATACTCCGCCTTTTGGGATGCCACCGTATGTGTAATAATTGGCAGTGGGACCATCTTCGGTCTGCACAAAGAAGGACCTTCTCGTCAAATAGTCGCGTAACTACTGAAACACTCGGCAACCGGTTTCAACAGCCTCCAATGACTCGACGGTCGCTTCATATGTAATATTATAATATGCTCCTTTCACATCAAGAAATAACGCCACTGATATGCGTTTCAGGAATTTTCGCTGCTGGATGAACGTTGTGAGGTCAATAACATTGTCTATTACTGACCTGCCTCATCAGCAGCCTGTCATTACTGTGGCGCTCAAGATACCATTCCATGTGTGCAAGGATTACTTTTTCCATTACTTTCCATATTTAACTTTGCAACAGGGTGATATCATGCCAGCTCTGATTGCGACTTCCCTGGTTTACGCAGCGATATAAGTCGACTTATCTTCCATTGCTGAGGAACAATGCCGTCATGCCGTGGGCGGTTGTGGTAATTAAACAGCTTTTGCCTGGCCTGTTGTCCAGAATGGGCTAGAGCAGCATAACGACGCCATTGGGCCCTAGTGAAGATTAACGTCGAGAAGCAGCCAAAGAGGTCTCAAGTTCTTCCATCGTAAATTTAATTTCCATTTCAGGGACTCGAGGCAACAGGACGACACTCACATTGATATAATATCGACCGGATGAGGTGGGCCTTCCCCGTAAGAATCAGGAAACGACGACGAAGCCGGACATTGCGATGATGAAAAAAAATACAAAAGATTTTATTCGCTTCATTGGCACATGGATGTGATTATCATCTGAGTCTCGAGCAGTTCTTATTAACAAGTAGGCCAGCATGGCCTTAAATAACCACTGGCGGTCCTGTCGTCACCTTCTTCCTCCGGAGTATGTCTTTCCCTTTTGCCCAACCTTGGTGTCACCTCGGGTAAAAGTGTGACATCGTCTTGACCTCCGGTTTCTTCTTCTATTCTTTTATGTCAGTTCGGGTAAAAGCGGGACGTCGTCTTGACGTTCGGTTTCTTCTTCTATCTTTTTGTGTCAGCTCGTGGAGAAAGAGGTGGCGTTGATTCAGAGAAGAGGGCAATTACGTTGACGTGAGACGCATTCAGACGGGCTTGTCTGAATGCGTCTCACACCTGACAGGTCGGCCATAACAGCCCGTCCGCACACCACAGGAGGTCTCGAAGGGGCTGCAGTATTCGAGCACCTCGAAGAGACCGGTAGACCCCATGCTTCTTGCATCGTTCCGCCGATCGTTCCATGGCCCACCTGGTGACCCCTTCTGAAAGTAAATCACACCCACTACAAGGCACAACAAACAGGGAGCCCAAAACTAACCACGAGAACTGCGAATTTCATGTTATTCATATCACCTTATCAAAATTTAGACGCTCGGTTAGAGATTTGCAAGTATAAATGTGTCAAAATAAAAGAAACGAGTATGAACAATATATACACTCGGAAGAACATGTGGCGTTGTATATATGCACTACTTTACTCTACATAAAGGACACTCAATTACATCCGTGCTTGCCTCTCTTGTTTTCTTCTTCGGTTCACGACGACGGAAACCGTTATTACCTTACATCTTATTACCGCTCTCACAAGCCTGTGAACCACATCATTGCCGATGCATTGAGTGCACCGTTATGCAGTGTATTCAGACTCAACGACAGTAGCTCCCAAGGCGAGTCGTAAATTATTCGAAGCCTACCCTGTCTCTACGATGTTCTATCCCAGGTTTTCTGGTCCTTCGAGAAGAATAACGGGACATACTCAGTTTTTACAGCCGACGTGCTCTTCTACCTGTATAATCACTTTATGCCTGCGTTACTCCTTTTCTACACCGCATCGTGCACATTGTAGCATATATTAACTGCTGCACCACTTGCAGCATGCTTGCCTAACGAAAGTGCCGCACTTAGAATGTCCGGAGCCTTTACAGATACGCCTGCAGCGTAGATACCCGCTTCCCGGGATGCTGCGGAAGGTTTCAACTACGCGACCGAGCAATGGAGGTCATTAAAGCTCGACATCCACGCGACACAGTGGCTCTTTTCTCGACAGATAATTGCGACACTCAGTTTCCCAAGAGAGACAGCATCGAGGCAGGACCTAAAAATAAAGGATGCGCGTATTCGTGCTCTTCGTCGCAAATGTCCCACTCCGCACGATTATCGGGAGCTGCACGTTCCCTGCGCAGCGTCTGCTTCCCCGCATGGCGGCGGTGCCCGTAACGGTCCCGGCGAACGACTAATTTGGGACCCTCCCAGGTGCTCTGAGGTATCCCCCAGACCGCACGGCCCAAACTGTGCGGGCGCGTGCGTCGGGGCTTCCTCGCTCGCGGCCTGCACTTTCGGCGCAGTCGCAGCGACCTGCGCGGAACGCATAACCCCTACCCGGCCGTGCCCTGGAAGCGACCGACCGGCGGCGTTGTAAAGCGCCGCCGCGACCGAGTCGTTCGATACGGCGCGGATCGTTAAAATGGCATTAATTCCCTATTAGGAGAGACGCGCGGCCGACGCGCGCCAGGAAACGCATCGCCCGTGGGCGAAGCGTCGGTATCGGGACGCCCTTCCTGATGGCTTACGGCAGGGAGGCTACCGAATACCCGAAATAGCGATCCTCCACCTTTTCCCGCACCCGTTACTCTTATTATTATTATTTTTTTCTCGCAGCGGTAGGGGTCTGGCAGCGGGTTTAATGAAGCGAGTTCGAAGGAGGACGAACAGGGAGCGCTATATATTGACGGCACGCGTTGTGTGGGCGACAATATAGAAGCTGCTCGCAAATCTCTTCACGGAAGCCTTGGGTGCGGGCAATCGGTATGTCGTTCCTGGCGCGCTGTTGGCGCGCGAAGTGATCGTCCTGCGTTTGCACTCGACTCCGCTCAGACGCGCGTATCTGAAAAGTGGGCCCAATATCTCTTGCGGGAACTCTGCGGCGTTTACGCAGAGCGTCTCATGCCGGCCGGTATTAAGACAGCCCAGCCCACGCTCCAATAAAAAAAAAAAGAAAAATGAAGAGTCATTCTACTCACTGAAGGTGGATAACCAGCTAAGCTGTGGCCCATCACACAGGGTTAGACGCGGATACATGTATTTATTTTAATGATGTCTTAATGATAGAAACGATGGCGTCGTGATTACTCTGACGTACACTGATTCGTTCAGTTACAACCTTAGGCAGAATCTTGGCCAAAGTTAGGTCTGCACACGACCGTTGTTGAGTGGTTGAGTGACTTCGATTGGTGTGGCACTTCAAACCAAACACTTCTAGCTGAAACTGAGTGAACCATTTGTGGTCTGGTTTGAAATGTCATCACGAAAGTATCCAGCGATGGTCACAGGGGTAATGTCGTCACGACTAACCCATGCAAAACACGTGGTCATAAACTTCTCGATATCGCACTCGGGTGTGCCCGGAGATATATACACCGTGGATATCACAATTCCGCATTTTGTTTGCACGGCACAGCCATCCCCAGTGCAAGCGGCATTGTCCCCTTGCGAGTCAAGAGTGTATGGTTGCACATGCGTTCTGTCCTTTGTGCACATGGTAATGCCTCCTACTCGTGACTGGATGTGCCGTTCACAAACGATTTCAGTATGCCCATAGACTTGATTATTATTATTATTATTATTATTATTATTATTATTATTATTATTATTATTATTATTATTATTATTATTATTATTATTATTATTATTATTATTGTAGGAGTGCTTGAAACCTGCTCCACCTCCGCCGCTGGTCGCGTTGGGATTCCACTGCCTCCAGCAGCATCGGCCCACATTTTTGCCCAAGGTCATGACAAAACCATTGCGGGTAGAGGTACACAGCTTCGCTGTAAAAATTCAATTCCTGGGTTTTAGGTGCGAGAACCCTGATCTGATTATGCGGCACGCCATTATGGGGGACTTCGGATTAATCTTTCGAATCTCGGGTTCCTTAACGCGCCTCCAATGCAGGGTCGTTTTTGCATTTCACCCCATCGAAATGCGGCCGTCGCGACCGGGAGTTTATACCTCGACCTCTTTGTTAGCAGCGCAGCACCATATCCGCTAAGCCAGCGCGGCGGGTCTGACGCTCCGCTACCGAGTCAACTGAGCGGAAAGCAATCGCTCAGGCACGTGGCTTCTCTGTTTGGCAGTTATGCGGTCACCACTATAGAGTTTCGTACGAGAATCACTACAGGGAACTATGGCGCTAGCGTCTACGGGACGTGCAAGTTGAGCTGTTCAGCCAGCATGGGAAGGATGGGTAGTACGTACACTGATGTGTCTGATATTCGTGCTTGGGGATTCACACGTTTCGGTGGCGTCGTTTATGGCGCTTTATGTGCCTTCATTGTCCTAAATTTCGTAACAAGCGACACTTTTCTAAGTGCTGAGGAATCTGCGAATACGCACGATTGCTACTAGCTGCAGCAATTCAGCTTGTCGAGGTGGCCAGAATGAAACGCGCCAAGCATCTCATACCACTCGCTTGCCCGCGAGAAACTTGTAAAGGTGCTTTATGACGCTTTCCAATGCCCTCGTCCGTGGCGCAATGGTTTAAATATCAGGCTTCTGTGGCCTTCAAGTCCTGCCGTCAGAGAATGTGAGTAATGTTTGTTGAATTATTTATCACCCAGTACTATTCATTCATTATTTATTATCTTTAGTAATATTATTTATTAAAAGATGAGTCTGTAAAAAACAGTTAGATAAAGATATCTAGGTGTAGTCTTCATCCGATTGCTCATGGAATGCACATGTAAGCGACGTGATTGGGAGCGCTGGAAGGGCACTAAATCTTATGCAACGCAACTTAAAAACTTCAGAACTAAACTTTAAAAGATAACCTATGTAACATGTGTTCGACCTATACTAAGGATCCCGTGCCTGTCTATGCCTGTGCCGCATGGGATCCTTAGCAAGTTACACTGATTGATGAACTATAGAAAATTCAAAATCGGGCAGCTAGGTTTCTCTTGGGACGGTACAAAAGGGGGGAGAGCTGCACTCTGATGAAAAATGAACTTGAGTAGGTATTGCTTTCCTCGAGCCGACGAAAATTACAGTTGAAGTTCTTCTTTCAAATATTGAATGATAAAACAAGAATTACCAAGAAAAATACTTTGAAGAACCTCATTACCGTTCATATAGAACTGGCCATATTTTCAATACAAGGGAATTGAGTGCCAGGGCGGACCTATTCGCAAAATCCTTTTTTGTTGTAACCATTAAAGAGTGTAGCAAGTTGCCTCAAGTGCAAGTGTGCTGTAAAAATTAAGATTTGTTTATGTCAATGCTGTAACCCGCCTGATGTAGGGCCTTCGAGCAATGCGGGATAAGCTGTGAATACAGATAAGAAAGGAAGTACCTTGTTGAAAATGACGAATTTACAAAGTCACGAAACTGTAAGAAGGACCAAGTTTAGGCAAATCCATGTACTAAGCATCGTTCCCATGGTAGCTGAACGAATTCAGCACTGCTGGTGTTCCCTCTAGTAATTATTGTAGGAACCTCTATGATCTCCGCATTTCCAGTGTCTTCACGACAGGCCTATAAGGAAGTGCGGCGTGAACTTGCTTTGGCTGCAGTGCCTGTGCAGGTCATGAGTGCGTATAACGCGAGCGGAGTTGGCCCAGTCCGCGCGTTTATCTAAAGCAACTCGCCGATTGGCAGAGTTCAATTCGTCCCTGACAAGGTCCACGTGTTTCCGAACCCTGTGATTTATTCAAGACGCTGACACTCTGTAAAAAAAGAAGTCTTCTTTGACGACCTGTCATGGATTAAACGTCTTCTGTTTGATCACGTAACCAGGTAATTTGCTTTAAACAGAGCACATGTAGGCTGCACCGTGATGCGCTCGTATCATCAATGTCGTGATAATTTCAGAGAACATGTATTCAAGCTGTACTATCTAATCGCCTTAACGCACTACGATACCCTAAAGAACAACTTTTACCATGAGATGAGGCTTAATAAGCCTGAAAAGGCCACTGCAGCATGCCTCATTTTTAGATTGTAGTTCTGGCACGTAAGACCCCAGAGATTCATTTTAGTTGTGTATGAGCACTTGCTTTCCAGCTTCGAAAACATTGTAATGGCGAAAAAGTAATCAATTGTTGCTGCCATGCTTTATTAAGTAAGCCTGTTCCTGACCTATAGTTGGTGCTTGCGAAAAACTCGTTAACCATTAAAAAAAGAAAAAGAAAGGAAAGACATTGTTGTTCGGGTTCGTGTTCCGTCTTTTTTTTTTTAATCTGTGGACTTGTTTCTTTGATTCAGTCACACCTTCTCGTCCACTGACACTGTGTATCGGCGAGGAGTCGCCATTGTATGGCCTCTATAAAAGTCACTCAGATATCTGGCTACATAGAGATGCCGTGGCTCTTCCGTCAGACTGGCACATACGCATTCTAGAGGACTGATAAAAAAATGCACCCACACCAACTTGTGTGTACCCAATGGCTAAATAAATGAAAATAAAGGCAATAAACGAATCCGTTGAATATACGGCGCTATTCCACTAAGAGATCAGTGTTATATCTAAATACATATGGGCTGACGTATTATGACAAGGTCTGATGAATGATATTATTAATAGGTGGCGGCTGCTGCCGCCGCAATGTCGGACAGCATACAAGGGTTATATAATCGTGTTTCTGTGTTCTTGCTTTCTGCGAACCTATCAAATTCACAAACACATATTCACCAACGTACCTACCAACCCAGCAGCCGGATTAACAGCCGCAGTACGCACGCAAAATCTCGTCAGGCAACGAAAGGTTTCGCTTTAAAATAAAACAAGTTCCTTGACAGCGTGTGGACATTAATTTCTCAGCTGTCGTTTCAGCGCATACTTTGCGTTCGCAAGAAGCATTGAGCCCGGTTGGCGCAAGGATTCTTCGCTGAACTGCACCGCTTGCCGCTCCTTTCGCAGTTTCCGTATTTACGTCGGCGGGCGGACGTGTTCGATAATTCGCGGGCGAAATTTCGCCGCCAGCCCCGGCGTCATTAGCTACCGCCGCTAGTAGTGGCCTCTGTTGCCTCGCCGCGCCATCTGGCGGTGGCGTGCCTTGCGGCCGATGGCGCCGCCAAAGAGATGCGTGCGCTGACATAATGGCAGCCCGCCAGCCGGTAAGAGAAAAATAAAGATTGTGGGGGGGGGGGGGGGGGGGGAATAGGAAGTGCCCGCGCATCGATCGAGGCGATGATGATCGGGCATTGTTCTCCTCCGAAGGTGAAAAGTTTGCGCAACAGGCGTCGCTGAACAAGTGACGCGTGATGGAGCGCTTTGTGTCAGGTCCAGAGAATCTCGAAGCCGAAACGCACAGAAATAAAGAAAATAGGAAACACGACATGGTTGAACAGTCGGGACTTCCGCGCGCCTCTTTCTCTCTCTCTCTTTCTCTCTCTCGCTCTTTCGGCTCGTGTGCGTGTGCAAATGCATGCGTGCGTGCGTATGTGTATGCCTGTTTGTTCGTGCATCCGCGTGCCTGTTGGATGTGTGGGTGTCTGTGTGCGCACGTGTGCTTGAGTGCGGGCGCTTGTGCGCGCATATTCTGAATTATTATGAATGTGGCGGAGGAAGCCTCCGCCACATTCATAATAGATTCTCCCTCCGCCACAAGGTAATGAATGTACCACTACAATAGCGAGAGCCCTACAACACGCGTAAGGGTGACAGCAAGATAAATAAAAAAGCAAGCCTGATACACATCGAGAGCGAACGCCGAAAAATGCCGAGATAGGAAGCTGAACCCGCGGTCCAAGAAGGCATAAATGACTAGGCCTAATTGCGTTAGCTTCCTGTATCCCACGCGCGCTGCCAGGTGTCAGGCCCAGGCCCTTCTAGCTCTGAAAGCTACGGCTATGTCTGCGCACAAATTTTAGTTTCTATTTTCTCTCTCACTTCCATTTCTTGGGTTGGTCGCAAAGGCACGAGTGCCGGGTTCGTTTGTCTAACTTTCTAAAAGTAAGGGGGTGTCTCCAGTGGGGGTGTCTTCCAATGAAAGAAAAAACCAGCGTCGAAGTTTCGAACATCGTTCACGTCCGCGCTTTTCCGGGTGAAATAAATTCATTGAAAACCAACTGAACAAATGGCGATAGAGAACGATGGCAGTCTTTGAAGAGCAGTTTGGGTGGAGTTTGAGGATTGTATTGCTTGTGGAACGCAGTGTCTCAGCATCACAAAAACGTCAAATAATTTCCTGCCTTCATGCACACGGGACACTCGCCTGTATCGTAAATATTAAAATGTTAGAAAAGCCATTAGGCAGCTTTGAGAGTTGTGAGGCTGTGAAGCATACATAATGTAAATGACAAGCAATGCCGTAAATGCCAGACCAACCAGGGGTAAATGCCTCAAAGGCAGACTATAGGAATTTCATATTGCTATTTCTCGTATTACAAAAGCGAATAATTCGTTGAGTTGGACGAGCTCGAAAACTACCAGGCAATTTTTTTTTAAAGAAATGCTGTAAGATAAGCAAGAAGGCAACTAGAAACCAGAAGCCGGACAAACAGCGTCATGGAGACCGTGCATTTCAGCATTTCGTTGCTCCGTTAATGCGTCACTTCTGCAACTTCTATAATTGCCGACATAATCTCATCGATAAATGCACCGGATGATCACCTCTTAGCTCCTTACACCGTTAGTCAACGACCTACATTTCACACATCTCCTTCATGGTATTTTTTGGTCTCAGAAGCAGGACGTCACCTTCTATACAAACGCTCCGGCGAGCCCATCAAGCCGTCGTCTATATATTCAAGAACGTTTCGAAGCCGATGGTCTTGAAACGGCACGCGACGAGATGCGAGGGCCTTGGCAAGGCAATCGGGCTAAGTCGTTCATCCATTTGCAGCACTCCACGCTGCATCGTCCTCGTGAAGAGAAGCGGCATCTATTGGAGGAACAATGTGCCATCCAAATCATCCACTCGCAAGTACTCGGCAACCAGAAAATAACACAACCTGTAAGAACGTACACATCAGGCGACGATGCTAATACACCTAAAATGCTCCCCACCACCTGTCAACGACGGAAGGCTTCGGAGGCGTGTATGAAGCAGAGCGTCCATTGCCTTCAGATGGCGTTGAATCGAATTGTCCTACAAAGGCAATCGAGGGGACAGAAGAATTTGATTTCGGTGCCGCATTTTCGAGTGACCATTAGTTTCATCTTTTCTCTTGGCGCATACCTTAGGCAATACAAGCGATTTCTTTTGTTAGATTTCAAAGCCTCGAGGTTGCAAATCTCATTGCCTTTCACACGCGCTACGTAGCCTGTGGTCTGAATAGTGTGTTCATTTTATTTCCTTCAACGTGCGCCTTTCGCCACCGACGTTAAACCTATATCTGGATTTTGAACGGCATGCCAGCTATTTAGGGTGATTCCCTCACTGGCCTCTTCTCTTGACACTAACGGACACGAAGGCATGATCCTCTTAGAATTTAGCAAACCATTTGACCATATACCTCACGATTGACGCAAAAGAAATTTAATATATGCAATGGGTCCACCCATTTTCATACATTGGATTACTGATCACTTTAGCAATCGCAAAACGTATGTAGTGATCGATGGACAACAGTCGGACTGCCTACCAGTGATATCGGGAGTACCGCAAGGCAGCGTACTGGGACACCGTTACGTTTTCTTTTTTGCATTATTGGTGTTGTAAGTGCAGTTGACACAAACATTCACATTAGACTATTTGCTGACGATTGTGTTTTGTAGAGAGACATAACTTTGCATAGCGATAAATTTTAACTTAAGAAGTTATACAAAATTTAAATTGGTACAATACATGGAATGCTTCTGAATAGGAAAAAAAGTGTTATTTTACTAATTGAAGGCAGAAAAAACACCCACTGATGCACACTTGTAAACTAGGTTCGTCAGATTTACAAAAGGTTGTTAACAGCAAATACTTGGGAGTCACCATTACTGACAGTCTATCGTACAGTCTTCATATTGACAACATATGCGCATCAGCCTTTTGTAAGCTCTGTTTACTCGGATAAAAATTAAGAAACGCCCCGGCTAGTGTAAAACGTCTCCACTACACATCCTTTATTCGGCCTATACTTAAGTGTGTATGTATAGCCTGGGATCCCTATATCGAAATTAACATGAAAAAGCTTGAAAAGACGCGTACAAAAACAGCTCGATGGATTTTTTTTCTAAATTTCCCCAGTACAATTCTCCCTCAGAAATCATGGAAATTAATGGTTATACATTTGCTAGCTTTACGAAGAAACAGACTGCGCCTTGAGAGAGGGAGCGAAATGGAAAAGAAAAGCAAAAGGCGCGGAGTACTTTCTTTCTTCACTTATTATTGATAATTTAATTATTGAGCCATCAATACATATGAAACCCTGAACGATTACAGACACCTGGCACCACTAACCCACACTTTAACGTAATCTTTCGCATGTACTGAAGTGTTTAAGTATTCCTTTTTCCACGAACAATTGTTCGGCACGGCACAGGAACTCGATGCCGTACCCAATTGAACCTGTGCTATTTTTTTCTTGTGTCTATTCGAATGCTTTTGTATCCACCATGCTTCGACCTGTGCAAGGTCCGCAGTATATATTGTATAAATAAAAAGAATAATATCTATCATTTGAGCACCATAAGATCGTAGCTTATACGGCTGTTGGCTAGTGTAAGAAATCTTCTCGTACGGGAACCATTCGGATCGCTAAGAGTTGAAGACCTAGTGGGGCCGATCCGCTTACTGATAAAGAGAAATGGCTGAGGCCGGATCTTTAACGCACCTCAAGGGGCCATGTACTAAACCGACACGATGAACTACACACTTCTTTACTACGACTCTGCTTTCTTTCATATGACCAAGAGCAGCTCGGCACTGAGTATCCACTGGCAGCTTTTTCTAGAAGAGTAGTAACAGTATAACTTATTCATAGAAATGGCAGAGAGGTCAGGCCGAGTTTATACGCTCTAACGTGTTACTCCGCAAATGAGGAAGGAGAAAAAGTGAATGGAAGAGGGATGGAGGATGATGACGAAAAGAATATTTGTGGGAAGTTTTTAGAAGTAACTTTCTTTTAATTTCCGAAGAATAATCGTGACACAACCAGCGCTGTGATACGAAACGGCACCTTTTCTTTTGTTACGTGTAGCATATTTATTTTCACCTCTTCTTTTTTTCATCTTTACTTATTTATTTATTTATTTATTTATGAATACTGCGATCTTAAACAAGATCTTAGCAGCGTGGTACACGAGTAAGTTTACAAAACAAAATAAATACAAAAATGGGGAATTGCACTAAAAAAGTTCGTCACACAAGCGCTTCACACAAGCGCGAAAAACAGGCGCAAAAGAACAGGCGCAAAAAAAAAGCGCTCTAGTTCTATGTTGTGCATTAGTATACTATTTTTCCCTCTGGTTCTTGCCCAAGTTGCGGCAGGCGCTGCCTAAGATTCAAGTGGCTCACAATATTGCTTGGGATGACTACGATCGCGAGGGCACCCCCGGACGCGTTTTGTGTGACTGCGCAATATACGCTTGCGGCCTGACTGTCCAACGCGCCTCACTGTCAAACGAGACAGAAACTGCAATAGTGGACATTCAAACTCAAAGGACATGCATTCTCGTGGGACATTCCGTCTCGGTTGGACATTCCCTCTGACTGGGCATTTCGTCTCACCGTGTCCCAATAACATTGCCCGCATTTGTCTTTGGGTCTGTATTTATTGTATTGCGCCACGGGGGCGCGTGTAACCGGCAAACGGAAGTCTCAGAAGAGCACCTGAAAATTATGATAAAGCAGGAGGCGCAGCATCTCTGTACTTGGAACGCGTGCTTATAAAGCGAGGTGCAACAAGGAAGGAGAAGCATGAGCATGCTGCGGTAAAGCTACGGAAACGATAGAACATGTTTTAATAGAATGCGAAGGTATGTACACACCTGTCGGTTTAGGCTCCTCCGGCCTACTGGAAGGCCTTGGGTTCGGGAATAGCGGGGGGAAAGTTTACAGTCCGCCATTAGTAAGAGGCGATTGGAAGTTTGGTGGCAGAAAAGTAGGGCGATCACAGACAATGGAGGAGTTCAAAAACGAACTTCCCTATTATGGGTAAGACAGCTTGATACTGGGAATTCTGTTTGTTTTTCTTTCTTCCCCTTTCTTTTTGAATACATGGAAGGATATTAGGCAAAATAACACCAAGAGCTTGGTGGCGCAACCCACCGCCTCGTTTCAAAGGGGATGTTCAAAGCATCCATTTCAAGGGCGGCGTGGAGAGCAAAGGTGGAAGCAGTGACGACCATCGGTTGCCTCTGCCGACGTAGCCGGTGACTTCCAGGGAAGGTTCGCATAAAAAATTGTCTATTTGCTGTAGCGGGCAGTCGATCTTACACACAAATTGCTTATACACCCCTGCTTCGCTCGTTCGTTCGTTCGTTCGTTCGTTCGTTCGTTCGTTCGTTCGTTCGTTCGTTCGTTCGTTCGTTCGTTCGTTCGTTCGTTCGTTCGTTCGCTCGCTCATTCCCTCGTTCGTTCGTTCGTTCGTTCGTTCGTTCGTTTTCGTACGTTCGTTCGTTCGTTCGTTCGTTCGTTCACATTCAAGACAATCATGGTCAATGGTTTCTGCACAAGTTTTTCAAGCGAATAGGTTTTTCTGCTCTTTCGCTCGTTTGCGTGGTTGGCGGCATTTAGTGGTCGACAGTCGGTGGTCAGAATTGGCATACAAAGGTTCCGTGGGAAAGGGCATAGTCTCAGTTAACCGAGTTGTGGGGAGGGGCGGTAGAGAGGCCGGGATTATCGCACGTAAGCTCTCACACAATGGTGAGTGGTGTTTAGAGTGGTGAGCCGGAAGGGAGGGAGGCACGGTCGCGCGCGAGAGTTTCATTCGCTTTTTCGTTCGGTCGTTCGAACTATTCGCTTAGATTGACAGCCATTGTCAATGGTTTCGGCACAACCTTCTCATTTTTATCTTTCTAACTCCCTTTTCCCGCCCCCAGAGTTGTTAGTCCATTGTTACGAGTAGTATGTAATCGGCACAAGCTATAGCGAGAGAATTTCTTGTTTGGATAGCCTCATTGCTTCTATCATTTTTATTCGGCTTTCTCTCTTACGTGTACTCACTTGGCTCGTTCTTGCTGAATCTTAGAAATTCGCTACAGCCTACAAATGTTAACTTTTACATTTTTTTTATTCTAACTTTTACCTTTGTGTGACATCTCAAATCTATTTCGCACGAGCAGTGTGAATATTTTTTGCCTTATATGTGTGACTATCCCAAGCAGTGCTTCTATCAATATAGATAATGTATGTTTTTATCAAAATGTAGAATACTTTTTCACAGCAGCAACTTAATTATCGGAAGTCCACTCCTTATAGCAACGTAACCAACTACGTGGAAAATCAACGCTGCTACGTGCTTAGCGGCAGCCAGTCTTTGACATAAGATGTATTGCGGGCCTAATGGGAGGGTGTACGCAAAACTGCTTGGCAGGAGCTGCTGCTACAGTGTTGCAACTTGCCTGGAAATAGTTTCTATCACTCATGTTTTGCGGAACCACCAAAATTAGCGCGCTAAAATGTAAAATAATAAAAAAGGAGCGACTGGCTGCTGTCCTGAAGGTGTCGCGTACTTGTTTTTTTATTCTTTTTTTTTTCGTATGGGAGCCAAAAGTAATCAAAGCGCTATAGCGTCTTTCATTGAAAGCGCGACATCTGAGTGTTGAGTATCTATGTTATGTTGTGTGGAATTCTTTGTGAAAGCTTCCGTGTATATTTCACGGCATGTAGAAACCTCCCGTCCGCAAAAACCTTGTCCGAGTGCGCTATTTACGTATACCTTATTATTGATGCTGCTTACAGTCATACAATGTAACGCCGAAGAGTCTACTGTAACTAACACGTGTCAATTCGGCGACTCAGTGGGGTTCTTTTGACGCTTGCGTAAGCAAGAGAAACGGCTTCTGCTTTCAGTGCGAGCCGTTATTAGAGCAAGATTACGCCTGCCTTGTCACTTAAAACCGACCACTCCTAACGTACCCATATTAAAGATGAGCCATGTACGCCGTACTATAATACAATATAATATGATTTCCAATGGGGGCATGAAGGCTTTCACACAGCTTCTCGTGTGATGATATGGGATTAATAATGTATAGAATTGGGGCATGCGAGTCGTTTTGTATAGAATATTGTTCACGAGTGTGTTGCTAATACCGGCATTTTGTGATAAATTAACTATAACTAAAGTCAGTCAATATTTTATTAGTGGATTAGCCACTTAGAACTGCAAGAAAGAGAGTTATAATCTATTAGCTTTCACAAGAGAGCTTCACACTTATTTAGGTGTGCAGCTTTCAGCGCTCGTTTTGGAGAAAACGTTTCTTTGCGGTTTCGAGAGGCATATTGCTTTTCCACGATCCCGAGAAAGTTGTGTAGTCGAAATGCTTTTCAGAAATATATTCTCCTTCTGTCTCGCCTCCAAATCCAACTACACTTTTATTTCTTTTTTAGCAAAAGAAGCGATACAAATTTCCCTCCAGCTTGTTCTCTGTTGTGCGCCTTCGGTCGGCATACAAAGTGAATCCAATACTGGCCTCTCGCCCCATCCTTGACAATCGTTGTCTATTTCAGCCTTGTCAGCTTTCCCTCTCATCTTGGAGTCCGCTCACGTCTAAGACCTCTTCATCGCGTCTGCGTGCAGTTGTTTATCCCTGTCGTCAACATGGCCCCTGTTTGAATTGGTAAATTGAATCGGCGCACCCGCTTTATTCGCCACAAAGAAATGCACTCCTAAGGCGTTGGGAGTCTTTTATTTTGCTTCTGTTCTTTTCTTTCTTCCATTGTTTTGCTTGTTTTCATTCTCAGTTTTGCGCTCAATGCTGACCGCAAAGCATTTGTCCCCGCCGCTCGTTGTATTCCGCGCACGCTGTTGAAATTCCAGTGCGGCTGGCATAACCCGACTTCGTTTTACAATTTCAAAGCTCCTGTCTGAATTCGGGCGCGTAGAGCAAGACAGCGGTATGCCGTGTGTGTTCTGAGAAACGCAGTTCAAACAGTTATAGTGGAACAGGGCACTTTTATCTCACTAAGCCACTCAGTCGTTCGTTCGCTCTTCCACTGACCGCTGCTCGACCAGCTGACCATGCCAGTAGAATTTCCTGGTGCACGTTCACGCAAAGTTTGAACGTGTTTGTGCTCGTACGTGTTCTAAAATAAGGCTGTGTGAGGTCTTGTTTTGATCTATTCAATTATATTTACCATGTCATGTCCGATCAGACAGCGAATGATAGTCCTTTTTGTATTATTCATCCCGTTGTACCGAGCAATCGGGCACGCCGAGTGTGTAATGTTGGGTCTAATTCACCAGAAAGAGAGAGAGAGAGAGAGAAAGTATGCATGAAGCTACTTTTGTAGTTACTAGTAGCCCGTTTTAATTGACCGATCGTCTTGGATAATACGTTAGGAATCATAACTGGCCAGCTCTTTTTCTATAATACTGATCTCTAGTCATCGCAATCGTCATTAGCCTATCTTGTGCGCATGCACTTCAGTGCGAAGGCGTCTACCAGCTATTTCCAATTAACAAGGTGACATCATCTTGTGTCTTCAAATTTCCTAATTTTATTACACGACCTAGTTGTCAGCCGTCCTTCTCTGCAGTTCCCCTCGCTTACCGCATTCTGTAAATCTAATAGGCTATCTGTCATCTTTTCTGCGTATTACATGGCCTGCCCAGATCCATTTCTTCATCTTCCCAAAACAACAACTGCTCTCGCTTGCTCTCTAATCCACACAGTCGTCTAGCGATTACCTAACGCTGCTCCTATCATTTCCTTCTTTCCTTACTTAGATATAGCTGCACGGTAACGAATCCCAAGTTGGCAAAATTAATTAGGAGGCTCCAATTATGGCTTGAACAATAGCCAACTGGACCTGCGGATACTGCCACATGTCCGTGATACCACGTTCGATAACCCTGTTACCTTCTGTGTTTTTATATACACGTTCCTTGAGCAATAAAATTTTGTTGATAGGGTCTTCTTGTGTTTGTACCTCTTTCCGCTGACCAGACATGTATCTTACAGTGTTTCTGTGCTTTGCGCTGCATTTGCGCCATGAACGATACTTTCGTAGCACCTTTCCACTTATAATACCTGAACCTAACACGGCAGTATAGCGGTTTGAGCAAAACATCGCAGGCAAATAAAGGCCTGGGTTTTGCTTTTGCTTTGGCACTAACTCTCAATGTAATTTTGTTGAAATCTGGAGGCCTAAATTTCAGATAGTAAATGCAGTTGTTGAA
Organism: Dermacentor variabilis; assembly: GCF_050947875.1. Lineage (NCBI taxonomy): Eukaryota > Metazoa > Arthropoda > Arachnida > Ixodida > Ixodidae > Dermacentor > Dermacentor variabilis. Next base: position 112,911,197 of record NC_134573.1, on the reverse strand, counting down.
TACTTTGTGCGCTCCTCGAGAGAGACAGAGAGAAAGAAAAATCAAGGAGACGAAAGGCAGGGAGGTCCACCGGACGAGCGTTTGGTTTGCTACCCTACACTGAGGGTGAGGAAAATGGGAATAGAAAACTGAAAAGAGGGAGAAAGTGAGCACTGAGTGCACGTGGGAGGATCCACAGGGACAGCATAAGTGGTCTCTTGAACTGATGCACTTCAAGTACATGAATCGTCTTTTATGACAGGGACGGGGGTGGCCACAGTCCGAGTATTTTTACTCAGAGAACGGTCTCGAGTCCAGTCGGTTTAATGTTGTCCTGAGAGAGAGGCGTTGCACGTCGTAGCAAGGACAGATGCACAATAGATGCTCCTTGGTTTCCTGTCTCCTACAGGAGTCGCATATTGCACTATCGGCCATTTCTATGCGATAGGAATAAGCGTTCGTGAACGCCACTCCCAGTCATAAGTGGCACAGCAAGGTTGTTTCGCTGCGGTAAAGGCTAGATGGCAGTTGTAGGTGTAGCAAGGAGTCCAGCTTATGCAATCGGCAATTGAAAACACTTGAATTCCAGAAACGCTGTGACTTTTTTCGCGAAAGCATAGGAAGTTCCCTGGCAGCGTCCGTCCTTGCCAGAGGTATTGGACGCGTCTGTGTGTCCTCGTGAGCAGGAACCCACTGAAAGAACTTTGAGAAAAGCGTGTGGATTGTGCTCACAGATCTACCAGTGGCAAATTAGGTTATCCTTATCGGCACTGAAATTTTCCGGACATGCGCGAAAGTTTCGCTAAAATGCCACGTCAGAGTATCCTTATCAAGAGTAGCTGATACATTGGCACTACGCTTTGGTTCAAATTCCGTCTTTTCTGTACACCATTTAAGCTAAACGATTTTCTCTGCCACGTGGTCCAGTGTATCTGTAATTACCTTCAGTGCTAGCACTTTCGCGCATCAACATACGAACTGCTGGCTGGAATTTTTTTGTTATCCAGGCAACAAAGGTGGAAGCACTGCAAATCGGAAGGGTGGCGTAATTGTTACGTTCAGCAAATAACCGTAAGTTATTGCCTCGTGGTGTAGACCATCTATCTGAAACTGTGTCGTTATCAATCCGATACTTTGATCATTGAAATGAAGTTAAGAGAAACAGATTTAGTCATCTTACACCAAAGACGGCTATTACTGTTCACGTAAAAGTTTAGGTGAAAAAAAATGTATTGCAGGATACGAAGAAACATTCAGCCTTAATCCATAACAACATAAAAAAGAAGGCATGCACTACAAAGCAGAAACACAGTGTCAGTAACGTGAAAGGGAAATGGGTGAAAAAGAAAGAACGAGGGAACCGGATTTGCTGTCAAGGCCATCACGAAAAGACAAGGGCGCTAGCACTAAACGAACGAGACAAGCCGGATAACGTAAAAACAAGTACACGTGTCCAAGGAACAAATCCCGGTCTGACAGCGTCACGCAGCGAGGAAGGCGGAAGAGCCGACAGGTGCCCACGAACAGCCTGCTGGGAATGGCAAGAACGAGAAATCGTGCATCCTGCTCTTCGTCCTGCTGGTGGAGCCCAGCTGGATTTCTTCGATCGCGATAGAAAAAAAAAAAAAAAAAGAGCGGCTGTTCTTTCGTGCTTGACTTCTCTTTATTTCTTACTGGTTCCGTTCCCTTGGAAGACGGAAGGAAGAAGAGATTTACTGGCATGTAGCTGGCGCCGTAGCTCCTTCCCTTCTGTCAACTGAACATCTCACCAGAATTGTGTAATGAGATAGATCAATACAGCACTTGCCGCATGGTCTGCTATGGAGAAAGAAGGCACCAGCCTTCAAGGATGGCAGAAAGTTTTCAACAGTGAACAAAAGCGCTATTTTATTTGTCGAATTGATTTATTTCTTTTTCTTTTTCAAGATTATAATATGTACGTGCTTTTCGTATTCATTCTTGTCATCGTATTCATGTGGCTTTTCTGTGTGCGTTTGTGTGCACTGTCGCTTCCGCCAACGAGGACCGCCATCTGTCGTGAGCGACATAAAGACTCGAACGCTTGCGAACTGCCCAGAGAGAATTGCTTTTGTTGTGTGTAGGTGAACCTTGGAACTGGTCTTACTGTATCCTTTTACCTATTCTTTGTTTGTCCTTCTTTTCTTATAATCATCAATGAATAAGAGAAGAGTGCAGACGCCGCCCTCTATCAGGCCCCAACATCTTCTTGCAGGTAATTATTATATAAACAGACCGGTGAAAAGAAGGATGAAATACACGATTCCGCATAAACTTGCGGCAGTATGCAAGAAATTGGCTGTGGCTTAGCTCAGATAATCCTGGATATGCAAAGTGAAAGCTTGGTTTAGCCTGGTTAAGTCTTGGTTTAAGTTGGTTAACCTTTGGTTTAGCTGTAATTAATATATTTAGGCGTACAATCAACGTTAGGCCAGGTATGACGGCTGTGCCTAGTTCGGTGGCTAGAGATGACTGTGATTAGGCTTGGGTAGACACGCATCGTTCGACGGTGCAACGCCTGTTGTGCCACAGGGAAAGCGCAAGTGCTGAGCATGCAAAGAGACGCCGCGAACATGCACAGCGTCGAAGCACAAACGGAAAGGGCGCGAACGCGGTAGCTACATTTATCTCGATGGTGCGACGCCGGTTATTGGACGGACCCTCTGCAGTGAAGCAGCTCGCTGGGCGATATCCACGGGGTGGTCAGACGCCGCTTGGCGACGATGGCTCAAAACCTCCCGCTCTCGCGCGACGCTCACAGAAGACGGCCCGGCCTCGCTTTCATCGATGGCGAAAGTAGCACCAAGGTAAATATACCTGGTAGCGAAGCTTCCATAGGAGCCCATACGTTCAAAACATGGCAGTCCATCGGCGGTTCATGGGGCTTAGCGCCATCTGTATGTGGGTGGAACACTTCCGGCAGAAGAAAAAATAATCTGACGCCATGTCCGTTAAAAGCAGAAGTGACGTCATGTTGTTTTTGAAGGCGCGAAATTTGTTTTGTTGTCCTGCCTTTGGAGCTATATACTCAAATGCCCCGCCATTCGACGTAATGGGCGTTTCGAGCTTTCAGCGTGGAAAGCGATGGCAGGAAAAGGCCAGCCGTATGGTTGTTGAAATCGCATCCCTGCCCAGCACATACTTTCTTGGAGGCCGACGAAAGGTTTAGGTGTAGAGTGCTGATCCTATTCTCGGATGCCAAGCCCGTCGGCCAGCGCAGTCGCGCGAAAACAACTACACAATTATCTGGCGGTCGTAACTCACTACTTTTGACTGAACAGATTAAGAAGCGATGAAGCTACCCGCGTTACCAAATTCAGACATACTTCGACAAGCAATAAAGCACATACTGTGAGGGCGGCGTATTTCAACAGGTGAACTTTACGAGTGCGCCTTTCTGCCCTTTTCAAGACGTGCATTGCATTGCGAATGGTAGTGGCGTCAACGCCCCATGTAGCGATGGGCGCTGAAAAGAAATGCATTTATTAATAATAGTAAAATTAAATAAACTTGTATTTTCTTAACTCTTCACGAATACATAAAATTGAATAGGAATATTATTTTCGTTGAATGAATCTAACTGTGTCTCGCTTGAATTAAAAAACTCGTTTTTCTTTCCCAATGTTTGTTCCCTCCAAACATAGTCGCGCTTCAATCGCTGCTCCCATAACCCCCCATGCTGATGTCGGTGACAATCTGTACTGAACCGCTTTCCGCCCAAAGCTTCGCGACCTATTTGAATCGACCTTGGTAGCACTGACTAGGCGAACGCAGCGCTCCCCTTAGCCAGGCACGTGGTGAGTCACGTGACCAGGCGCGACCCAGCTGCGGAGAGCGCATGCGCCAGGCCGGCGGCGGCGGCGGAGCTCGGCATGGCGAGTCAAGCGTTGCGAAGGCTACGGCGCAGCTGCGGTCAAATGAAGGTCAAATTGCTGGTGACGGCGAAACTCGTCTCGATGGGCGGTTAGTAAAGCTGTCGCTTTAATAAGAAGTAAAACGAATTAAAACATCAGATACCAAATACTAAATCGCACTTGTAATGACACAAAATTAACACTTCGCAACCTAGAAATACGAAGAAAGCTCGTTACGGTCAGGAATACAGATACGAAGAAGTTTAAATATTCATGTAAACTGTCGACCGACGTGTGATACAGCGAATTCAACAGGACCTGTAGGGATTCACTTCATTTCTTGTCGTCCTTTCATTCATACGTCACTACGAAAATTGCGGCGAGATAACTGTCGTCGGTGTTTCGAACGCCGTCATAGATAACTAAACTCGACCCAACCGTATACTGGTGCGGCAACTTGCGTTGTTGGCCTTTTAACCCCTTCTTATGCCAGGCTTACTTGCAAGCTACACTTTCGGGTATGTCTCCGCAGCTTTCACCGATTTTCTTTTTCGGAGAAATGGCACGTGCGTTCGGGCAGTTAGGTTATCTGTCGGGGCACGCCAGTATTGAGGAGAATATTTCCGCTGCTATCCTGCGCGGTTGAACCCAATCTGCTTCGGTAAAGCGGGAATGCGTTGTCTTATTCCTGAAGTGAAACAAAGGAACGTGGCTCTCAATGCGTCCACAAAATACAGTCGACTGACCGACCTGCTTTCTATATTGGGTTTGATCTACTGAATTGAAAGAAAATACTGGCTGCGCCGTTGCGAGACCATAACGCGTTTGTTCATTGTTCGGTCGGCCTGCTCAACACACCTATAGTTCCTGGCCTCTGTTATATGCCGCTTCTTGATAAATGAAGGCGCTATAGTCAATGCGCACGCACCGATGTCCAGTGTCAAAGTTGCCAAAGACAGAAAGGCGATAAGAACGCAGCCGTAAGAGCACAACATGTAGCCGCAGACCTTCGCACGACAGTAGACATACGTTAAAGTGGGGCAAAGATAAAAAAAAATTAAATTATGGGGGTTTTACGTGCCAAAACCACTTTCTGATTATGAGGCACGCCGTAGTGGAGGACTCCGGAAATTTCGACCACCTGAGGTTCTTTAACGTGCACCTAAATCTAAGTACACGGGTGTTTTCGCATTTCGCCCCCATCGGGGGCAAAGATAAAGGAAACATAGAAAAAACACGACAGTAGACAGTAAGAATATCTGCACTCTTAAGGGCGCTTCTTGTACTGTATAATGTAAAACTATTCTAATCTGTTTCTATTCCAATCTCCTGTCGCCAAATTTACGTAACCGCCGACGCGAGCATCGGGCGGTGACCCGCAGCGTTGTTTAAACCACCTAATCGAACGCCCTCTTAGTTTATAGGCGGTCACTTCTGTTTGCTTTCAAAGCAAGCAGCATTGCCTACATACTTAAACAGATGTTTCTTATATATTTCGCTGACAAGAGGCAAAGACTAACCACATATGGAGAGGGTTTCGTTGGGGCCGAGCTAGCGCAGTGAAAGTAGATTACCGGAATAGGAGGACGGTGCCGGCTGCTGCGATCGGTCTGCTTTACCTCGCTTAGCTTGCGGTGGCTGGTCGAAAATTATGGCGGCGTGCAACGGAAGGTTATAAACGCTGCTAAAACGTATCCTCAGTGAATAAGAATTGGCAGAGCGATGTTGTAGACGTGCCGAAAGAGCAGGACAAAGTTATACTACCCCATAAAAATGTTCCTTATACGCCAAGAAATCCGTTCTCCTCGGCAGCTCCGGGTAGCCAGTGCCATCAGTGGAAAGTTGTCTTCTATTCCTTTCGAAACGGGCTAGCTATTCCATAAAAAAGTTCAGTTTTGTTCGGCATATTAATGCATATTTATTTCGTACATGAAAGTGTACACGCGTCATGTCAGATGGGAAGCTTTCGCGGTTTTCGTGACGTTGCGTGGCAAACAGGCGAATCGGGGGTAGCCCGCAATATGTTTGACCAATCGTTGAGGGCTGGTTGCAGGAATGAATGGAAACCATTCGGAATAACTTTACGTTATAGCGCCCCATGTTTAAGAAATGTGCTATATTGCCGGACCGTTTGTTTGTTTGTCTTTTCATTTGATTCCTGTATTTCTTTTTGTTTGCTTATTTCTCATATTAAAAATTACGGGGTTTTCCCCACTTTCTGATTACGAGTGACGCCGTAGTGGAGGACTCCGGAAATTTCGACCACCAGGGTTTCTTTAACGTGCACCTAAATCTAAGTACACGGATGTTCTCGCATTTCGCCCCTATCGAAATGCGGCGGCCGTGGTCGGGATTCGATCCCGCGACCTTGTGCTCAGCAGTCTAACACCATAGCCACTGAGAAACCACGGCGGGTTTATTTTTCGTATTACTTCAGCTTATAATTTTCTGCTCATTGAACAACCTATTGTTTGTCGAGAAGCCGACGGCTCAAGACTGGCCTACCTTTTTAATTGCATAAGAATTTACGCCTGCTACACGATTATCAGAGTGCAATTGACAATTCCAGGCATCAGAAAGAAAGTTGCAGCGCCGCTGCAAGTTTTGAAGCGAGCAACTTTGGAACACATTCCCAACGTGCACAGATTCCAGCAACATGTCTACACAGATGGTTCGGTAAAACTCAACAGCTCAGGCGCTGCAGTCATCATTCCGGCAAAATCTGAAGAAATGAAACTAAAAACGTCATGTATGACCATATCGACGGATGCAGTACTTGCGCACTCTGTGCTGCACTTGATTTCATTAATCAGGAAGCACCCCAAGAATGGACAGTCTTTAGTGGCTCCAAGGCAGCCCTTCAGTGCATACAAAGCCCAATGCCCCACGAACCCAATCACCAACAGGCCTCGGACATTCGACACATATATGATCGTAGCCATGACAAGGGACAAAACATAATCATTCAATGGCGTCCAGGACATTGCAGCATCAGCGGGAATGACCACGCCGACGAAGCCGCCCGATCTACACAGGGAAGTGATCAGCGTCTCTTGATTCCACTTGAACTGATTGCGGTGAATGTACTTTGCCTCTATGGGACTCGAAAGTTTTCACCATGTGTCGTTTGCGTTCGTTGTCTCCGGACATGCAGATGCACCTACCGCCTGGGTTACCCCGACGTGAACAGACCATGCTGTACCGTCTGTGGCTAGGCGTTGCCTTTACGAACTCCATGAGCATCATCATCATCATCATCATCATGGTTACGCCCACTGCAGGGCAAAGGCCTCTCCCATACTTCGGTTATCTTTCCTCCTCATTACATGTCCTGCCGATGCCCCCCCCCATTTCCTTTTTTTTCAACTGTCAATGTCATTAACAATGTCAACGTCATTTCAATGTCATTAATTTCAATGTCATTAACTCGCGTTTTTTCCCTCACCCAATCTGCTCTCTTAGTATCTCCCTTAACGTCACACCCATCATTATTCTTTCCATAGCTTGTTGCGTCGTCCTCAATTTAAGTACAACCCTTTTCATAAGCTTCCAGGTTTGTGCCCCGTAGGGGAGTACTGGTAAAACACAGCTGTTATGCACTTTTCTCTTGAAGGATAATGGCAACCTGCTGTTCATGATCTGAGAATGCCTGCCAAACGCACCCCATCCCATTCTTCGTCTTCTGATTATTTCAGTCTCATGATTCGGATCCGCGGTCACCATATACCTGCCCTAAGTAAATGTATTCCCTTACCACTTCCAGTGACTCGCTAACAATCGTAAACTGCCATTCACTTCTGAGACTGTTAAACATTACTTTTGTTTTCTGCAGATTAATTTTTAGACCCACCCTTCTGCTTTGCCTGTCCAGGTCAGTGAGCAGGTATTGCAATTGGTTCCTTGAGTTACTAAGCAAGGCAATATCATATGCGAATCGCAAATTACTAAGGTTTTCTCCATTAACTGTTATCCCCAATTCTTCCCAATCCAGGTCTCTGAATACCTCCTGTAAACAGGAGTTATTCAGAGACCTGGAAACACGCTATAAATATCATTTGAGAGACCGTATCTCCCTGTCTGACGCCCTTCTTTATTGGGATTTTGTTGCTTTCATTATGGAGGACTACGGTGGCTGTGGAGCCGCTTTAAATATACGGCTCGTCTACACCCTGATTCCGTAATGCCTCCATGACTGCTGAGGTTTCAACTGAATCAAACGCTTTCTCGTAATCAGTGAAAGCTATATATAAGGGCTAGTTATATTCGAACTCGTATGCTTTCCTTATTGGAATGGCCAACAGCCACGCGTCCACCACATGCAACATCGATGAGACGTTCGCACATATTATCTGTGCCTGCCCGCGATATAGTGTCCAGAGACAAGTGCTGTGCAGAGTACTGGGCCAGCTGAACAATGATCCACTATCAGAACTCATAGCTTTATGTCAGTACTCCCACAGAACATCCGCGCTGAAGACCTTACTCGCGTTATTAAGGTTCCTGCGGTCTACGGAACTTCACGATAGACTTTAAGAACGCCACCCCCTACCACTCTGTAGTGTACGCGGTTTCTTCGCCCTCGTCTCTATTTCTCCCTATCTCCCGTTTCCACTCTGTTTCTATTTTTCCTCCTCAATCCTTTCTCCCACGCAGGGTAGCCAACCGAAACGGCCTCTGGTTAACCTCCCTGCCTTCCTATGAATCATTTTCCCTTTCTCATCAGAATAAATCACTGACGGGCTTGCTTTTCCCATAGCTATCACTATTACCCGTCAGGCTATAAACAAGTTTAGTGCACACGACAACAAGCTCAAATTACACCTGAGATAAGGGAAACCGTTGTTTAAAACTTTGTTCTAATTCTGACCACCTAGTGCACACCGAAATGACTAACAGGAGAATTTTGCGATTGATGTGAAAGCTTCATGTCATACTGTTTTCGAGTCATATGCTTTCTTATTGTCATGTTCACGTGCCACAAAATTCTGCCAACAAAGAAAGCCTGGTTTGCGACCCATCAGAGATTCAATCGTGCACATTAAAGGTGACAGCCAATCTACGGGACAAACTAGCACCCTTAAAGTGCAAAACGTTTCACTATGAAAAATGTAGTATTCTCTCCAGAAGAATTCGAGTCAACGCCGACCTAATCAAAGTATTTGAACGTATTTGAGTTGTACATATCTTACAATGGACAGTCTGCTCTCAGTGCATTCTGAAATTTACGTGCCGGAACGGTGGTATCATATTCGTCTTACCGAAGTGGAAGAGACGCTGTATTATAGAACGTGGTTCCGTATAGCATAGTGCGAGTCATAATGAGTTTTGAACATGAATTTGCTTTGCGGCAGCGGCCCGGCGCTTGCCAAATAGTATGTCGAAGAACTGAAGACGTCTCTCGGCATAGAGGCATACAATCGTGCGTGGTTACTCCGACCGTTAATGTAGTCGAAAGCCCATTCGCTCCTGCGCGTTATTAAGGAGAGTCGCGTGGACATTGAGATTACAGGCAGGTTGCGCTGCGCGAGCGATGTATGCGAAATTTCGTAACAGGGAGATGAAGCTTGGTGGGCTAGCGTGAATAGTTGCCGGTAACTCTAACCAAAATTGTAAGTCATTTGGAGCTTGGTTGGAATGCGGACGTTCCATTCCCCCGCGCGATTTTATATGACGGCCGCCGCTTAGATGAGAATGTGGTGCCAGCTCGACTGGCCACCGTTTTGTGTTGCCACAGCGACGGTTATTGGCACGGTAGAGCATTGCTGTACTTTTGCGGCTAACTGTGCTTCCCTTCCAGTAAAGCTCGGCGCTTTATTCTTCATGGAACTTCAAGAGGAATTTTCACACCCGCCACGTGACTATTCAGCTTCATCTACGAGAACTCATTTAATGAGAAAAGAATTCCATTTGCAGGTTCTTGCGTTTCTTGCAGTATGCCGCATTCAACGTTCCAATGCGGCGCGAATGCCTCATGCTCCAAGATGAAGTATTTTGATTCGCTCCAGGCAGTGCTGCTGCTCCAACGGAAGAGACATACCTTACCTGTGTTCAAATATTTTGTCGGCGTTTCGGCATTTCTAACCTGAAACCTGTCTTAGAATGGCCAACTTCCACATTCCTAGGATCTCACAGAAACACTACGATTGCAAGTTGTTCTGAATAACCGGCAGATTGAATGTCGTAGCGCCGCGCTATATGAATTCCGTAGAGTGGGCGGGAACATGCACTTCACCGTCACCCGGCTCTGCGCGCGACATCCTCCGTGTATGCTACGTCTCTCGATCAGTATGTTCGGAGAATGCAGGAACGTAGCTCATTCCATTCCATGACTCTTTGCAAGTCATAAAATGCGATAAAGCCGGACGCGCATTTCCGAATATTGCAATGAAACTGCAGGAATTCGAGAAGGCGCAGTCGGCGATACAACGAAAAAAGATGTACTTCAGAAATATTTTATGCCTTATTGTAACACATATATATATATGTATATATATATATATATATATATATATATATATATATATATATATATTACTGAGAGATAAGAAAGGAAATCGAGAGGCTCGATTTGTGTGAATCAACACACAATGAAGCGAAGGACAGCGTCAGGGAAATTAGCTATATATGAAAGTAGGCCAAAACGTAACCTGCCGCCGGTGGAACCGGTGGGTTCGGCTCCCGTCGGGGGCAAGTTATCTTTACGTCCACTTTCATTTCGGTTTTCTTTGTTATTTTCTACACTCCAATTTCAACCACAGCTAATTTCCCTGACGCTATCCTTGGCTTCATTGTCTGTTGATTATGTGCGTTTATATATCTATAAACCTCCTTGCATATATATATATATATATATATATATATATATATATATATATATATATATATATATATATGCAAGGAGGTTTATATTAAGTACAATCCAAAAGTTGCTCGAACTAGAATAAGCATAAGAATATATATATATATATTCTTATGCTTATTCTAGTTCGAGCAACTTTTGGATTGTACTTGAGAGAGAGAGAGAGAGAGAGAGAGAGCAAACGATAAATGAAAGGCAGGGAGGCTAACCAGGACTGAGCCTTGAGCCTGGTTGGCTACCAGGGTAACACTGGGCAAAGGGGAAAAGGAGAGGGAAAGATTAAAAGAAGAAGAGAAAGTCCACTGGGGATATGGTTCGGTTACTCAGTCCGGATCACAGACGGTGACTCAATCCGGTAGCTTTCAGATATTGCAGCAGTGCTTTTGTGGCATTTTGTAGCTGCGATATGCGCGGCTATGGTCCCAAGATCTCGTTCAAGGTGAACGGTTTTCTATGTAACGGATTTAGAGCTGTGCAGAGGTCATGTCTTTCATTTTCAAAAGATATACAGTAGCACAGTAGATGTTCTATAGTTTTTTCGACACCGCAGGCATTGCACTCGGCGCTATCAGCCATTCCAATCAAAAACGTATATGCATTCGTGAATGCGACGCCCAAGCGTAAGCGGCACAGCATTGTTTCCTCATTTCGCTGAAGCCCAGCTAACAACCGCACTTGTATAGGGGGGTCGAGGGAATGCAGTCGACGTTGGATGGATTCAGGTGTTTGCCACTTCTCCTATGTCACATGGTGCACTAGCTTGCTCAAGTGTTGGGCTGCGTCAGTCATCGATAAAAGTACAGAAACAAGGGTTGCTCCTTCATGTGCTTTACTAGCAGCTTCGTCGGCGAAGCCGTTGCTGGAGATACCGCAATGACCCAGCAGTCACTGAAACCCGACGTCGTGCCCTTTCGCGATCATTTGATGTCGCATTTCTCGTATCTCCGACAGGAGTTGTTCACAGTACCCGCGACGAAGAGATGACAGAAGACAATGTGAGGCCGCCTTCGAATCGCAGACTATCTCCCACCGATTAAGTACCAACCACTGTTATTGAGTTCGTATTAAGTTCTAAAAGAATGTACTGTACGCAAGATATGTTAGCGAGTGACTTTTGATCCAGACAAGAAAAGGGACCTAAGCTCTCCTAAACGACAAAATAGAGTTTAAATTGAGGCATCAGTGAGCTCCCAAACCACGGACGAATTCGCGTTCCTGCTTTGGTGCTCCCGTTGCCCCTTTGGTGTCCTGGAGGGGCCGCCATAGAGTACTAAATAATGACGCGTTGTTTACACGCAATACTTGCGGCTAATTCCCTCTTGCTTTCACCGCAACGCAATGTGTGTACTCCCCCGCGTTACACAACTAGATTGCGCTGAAACCATTTTGATACGTCCTCCCGAAAAGACTTTTGTTAAACATTTCTAATTAATTCCAGCATCTCTAAAGCAAATTTTATGCCCTTTATTCCTGAAGTGACTCTTAGTTTTTACTCCCGCGGTATTAGTTCAAGGAGCAGCTAAATACGAAGGCAGCATTTTTTACTTATACAGCCTTGACGAAGGCTTCTTTTTAGGAATAATACACAAGTATAATAATAAAATCCTTAATTACAGCTGCCTATCATGTGTGGTTTTCTGATTAATCCTCCTTGCGAAATTTTGAGTGCACGAATACAAAGAGGCCTTGTGGATCAATGCACATTTTGAAGCAGCTCTGACTTCCTTTTACGCATTTTAAAGCTCGTTCTTGTAAGGAAACCCAACCTTAATAAAGAGCAGTTTCCGTCAGCAAACGTTGTTAACGCGAAATAGGCGGGTCTGCTCTCAACGTAAACACTTGAAACTTTTCTGTCTGTGTGTATTGGTTGATACAACATCTCAGCCGTGTTTGGGAGACGTTATCGATCACCGAAGAGACGAGAGAAACGGTAGTTCGAGAGCCTTTTTTGCAGAGTTGGTATTTATCGGTACAAAAGGCTAAAAAGTGTGAATGAAAAGTATGTGGACGGCGTTGACTGTCCACTCGTTTGTTTCGGAATGATAGTGTACTTTAAAAAAAAGTGCGTGAACTAAAGCTAGTGCATTGTGAGAAAATCGATCGGACAATGAAACGCCATTGATCTGCCTAAGTAAGAACTTGCGCGTGTAAATTTTAGGAAGTCCCGTTCCGTAATATGAGAAAAAGAATTGTGATAGAAAACCCAGACTCTTTTGGTGTCGAAATCAAAGAATAGACGTTCTGATTATCCTTGTGCACCTTCGATTGCCTCTTCCTTCAATGGTTGGGCCGCACTAAGTATTATACTGACACAGACGCTCCTCTTAATTGGCGATGTAAGCCCAAATGCTTAAGGAATGCAAAATTAGAGAACGGATACAATATAGTGATGCTCGCGTCAATTTCATTTACCTCACGGTAAAGCAGTCCGTCTTGCCGTTTTATCGTGCACTATCTGCATAATTTTTTATCGAAATGCGTTGGTTGTACTATAAATATAATGATGGAATTACAGGCACATACGCTTTATTTACCAGCCATACATAAGAGAACATACATAAAATAGCATACATCACATAACAGAGATCACACGTGAATGGGCAACATAAAGGAGAGAAACCGAATATACAAGGATATTTTTTAATATTGTGAATGCACTAAAGAAATGCACCCGGAGCAAGCCAATGCCGTCCATTCATTGCAGTGACTAAAAAAAAAAGATACAGTTGCCGTGGGAACCGAACAACGATCGCTGCAACTTCTGCGGCCAACAAAGAGGCGCCGCTGACGTAGCTGGACTTCATTTTCTTTCTGCACCAGCCGGAGATATCCTCGTTCCATTCGCAGCTCTGTCGTTAGCTCTGGTCAGGAGCGACAATTCCTTCTCCGAGGCCCCTATGTCAAAGCTCGATGACCATCGTATGACCACATGGGCACCGTTTCCATTTGCGCCCTTATTCTATATCGTTCATTTCTGTCTCCGCGACGTAATTCTATTAAGATTAGGGGCCCATTCGTCCATCTTCAGAACCTGTTGCATGTCTCGCCATTGTGGAAGGAGGCGATTTTTACGACCGACGATTTGCTCATCCTCCTGTTGATCTTTCTGTGCAAGGGTGGAAAGAATGCTCCCCATTTGCCTTGTCCTTTTCCGGCCCCTTAAGGTTTTCGGTGGCCAATTGTTCTCTCCTTCTTCCTTCTTGCACTGCTTCCTGCGGCAACAATGCATTACTACCGCATTGCAGCAGTGCGCGATGTCGTGCTGTGTAGCAGGCTGCGTCGATAAGTCCGCATCCGAAAATGTTATTCAGGTAAATTGGCTTCGCCCAAATGTTTAGAGATTTATGATCACTGTAAACATTTTTTGTGCAGATGTTTCGTCTATGATGGCTGTCTCTACCTTTTATGCAAATGATGCAAAGTTGTTTTGCGTATAGTTTGTTAAAGTGACATGACGGACCGGTAACTTTAAGAGGATAGCGTAGTGCAGCACACCCGACAGCTGTCGTAGTCTCCACATACGCGAAATAAGACGCTCTGATATCGAAGTTAGCGTAATCAAAGCACGGATATGCCGATGCTGATACTGCCGTCATAATGCAGTTCCTCAAGTCACAATAGTATGAGGAGACACGTCAGTTTTGTTTTTTCTACTGATTTCATACTCACCATGATTCTCGCGTATTAGTGGCGTTGTTCTGCATCTAAACATTTTATCGCGCTGACAGGCAATATTTATGGCAATGTACACCGTATTCTTCACAATTCCGAGAACGAAATTAGTACCCAACAAAAAATTAGATGGCAGTTTAGCGGTTCATGCGAGAAAATTGCCTTAGCTTTACACTGAATCGCTTTGAGGTTCCGAATCCATGTATTGCAAATTGTTGTGGTAGAGCCCACTCATCACACGTCCTGCTTCTTTGAGAAGCAAAGTACAACTGACGGTCGTCCGGTGCAGACCACTGTCATCTATAATATATATATATATATATATATATATATATATATATATATATAGGGACAGAGAGAGGGGAGGGGGAGGAGAGAGAGAGGGGGTCCCAACTATCATGCACCAAGATATTTCAAGATATTCAAATGCCCCCTAGGTCGGCTGAATCAAGGTAATATTGTTTGTCACTACTTGGGAATACTCAGAATATTCAATTTCGTCTAATTACATATTTAGTCTTCCTTAATTAATCAACTCCTCAAATATTAAAATTCAATAAGAAACGTCAAACAGAAAATGGCAGAGCAACATGAAAAACTCCCAATAATGTTTCTGCTGCTCAATGAGGGCTACATTAAAGTGTTTTTCCCGAGCGTGAAACAAGCTCGAGAACACACGCATACTTGCCGCGCGACTGGCCGCTCGAGGCACGTGTGTGTGTGTGTGTGTGTGTGTGTGTGTGTGTGTGTGTGTGTGTGTGTGTGTGTGTGTGTGTGTGTGTGTGTGTGTGTGTGTGTGTGTGTGTGTGTGTGTGTGTGTGTGTGTGTGTGTGTGTGTGTGTGTGTGTGTGTGTGTGTGTGTGTGTGTGTGTGTGTGTGTGTGTTCTTCTACACTCCTTCATCCGCTCTCTACATCTGCCACCTCAGCGGCTTTCGACAATTCACATACACAAAAATTTTGCCCGGTTTGATACTCCTAATGCTAACGCCTCAAAAATTGTTGTCAGCCCTTGCTTGTAGCGACAAAATCGTATCAAGACTATCGCAACGTCCAGGGAGCCATGCAAACGGCCAAGTTAATTCAGGAATTAAATTCTTATCCTTCCGGTGTCCCGAAGATTTTTTTCAGAACTCAGACTACGGCGTTGGGCGCATAGCCGACGTGTATCAAGATAACATGAATGTTAACACGTTTCATCCCCACCTTTGTATCGACAACGTTAATCAGTTCAGTCAGCCGAACCCAAAGGTATGCCAGTTGTCACAAGGAAAGGGCAACACAGTACATCAGGAACCAACGAATGCATACTTGCATTGAAATGAAGTGGCCTAGAGTAATGGCATATCGCTGACTAAAGCATTCAGGTAAGGCAAACTTTTCATAAAACTGCGCTACTCTATGAAGCTCACCTGTTTTTACGTTAAGAATGCGGCACAGAGATGCGGAAATTGCTTTCGTTGGAACGAAGGGAGAATAGGTGTAACGGAAGTCGGACGCTGATAGGAATACAGCCATGACGAGAATTCAGTGACATTATGCGAAAAAACTTGGCTATATCGGCCCGACATACAGGCTGAATTCTTTATTGCAAGGAGCCGCTGCACTCTTTTCCAATCCTCGCGAAAAATTTAGCATCAGAATGGTTTTCGGGGTACACGCTTTACGAAATACGCTGCACAATGTCTATCGTACTGTCAGGTGCGCCTGTAGAAATAGCGGCACAGGTGGTCAATGTTGCACTAAACAGCACAATTTCGGACAGCAGAACGCAGGACACAGGACAGAGGCACAGGACAGCGCTCCGTCCCGCGTCTGCTTTCTCTGTGTCCTGTGCCGCACTGTTCGAAAGTATGCAGCGTATAGTAAGATGCACCGACCAGACCAAGTGCCACCAAGCAGTCCCATCATAAAAATCAATTTTATTATCAGCTGATCAACGCGGATATCGCCACGTGTTTCAGGGTCCGCAGTCAAAGACGGCCAAGCTTACAAATTGTCAGCCTGTATTCGCTCATCCTACTAATTAGTTTCAGCAAATAACCATCGTCTGGCCCGATGAACACCTGCATCGGAACTCTCGTGCAACATATTCCCGAATAATCTCGCTCGCTAACAATGAACTGACACGCGCGTTCACAACGCGTTCTCAGTCGCGTTCGGCTATCATCGCATGCGTTAGCGCACTACAGGCATGCCAACGATATCAACAGGAACGAGTGACGTCGAGAGAGATCCGCGGACTCCTCCGCCAAGTCGTAAACTCCGTTTGTGCCGGAAACGCTGGCGTAAATGAAATAATTCAGCTCGGTCCTTACCGTCTTGCTCGAACACTTTGCGCTCGCACACGCATGCAATATCCGGAATCTTGGTACCAACGTGCGAGAAGGAAAGGCAGGCGCCAACGGAAGGCAAAATGCGGAAGAAATCAAAGAGAAAGAAGGAAACGAGCTGTGCAATGAGAATGCCAAGCAATGGAAACGAGTACATATAAAAGAGCGCTGTAGGATAAGGATGGCGGAGAAAGGGATGAGGGGGAAATAAAAGGTGCCGGACGACCTTCGCCGGAAGTGGCCCCGGGCGCCCCCAGCCACTGCTGTGGTCGCGGCTTCTCATTTCCGCGCGCTTACGGGACGGCGGAAGGATGCTCTGGGGGCACGTGCGAGGAACCTCTCTCTGTGACGCTGTTGCAGTTAGAATGCTGGGCTGCTCATTTTTCTCTCATTGCACCTGACTCCTCTCTTTTTTTTTTCAGGTAATGATGGGCTCATCTGTTATTTATTTCGACTTAGTCAATAGCACTCCTGCTGACGCAGACCGTCTGTTTAGGAAATCGCCAGAAGTAATCGCGCATACGCCAGCATCGCATGTGTAACGAACTTAGTATTGTTTTTATTCTTACGACCTAACATCCTCTGTGACTTGTTATGTGAGTGGCGTTAACTCGCAGACAAGTTTATTTCGGTCTCGAATAGGTAAAGGCAACGCGCAAAAGACCAGGACTGAAGAAGAACACAAACGACAGGACCGGCGCACTGCGTCGTTTGTGTCCTTCTTCCGTCCTGGTCTTTTTCGCCTTGCCTTTACCCTTTCAAGCAGGAGTTTTACTTATTTCGGTCACAAGGGTTCTGCCTTAGGGAGTTCCGGAGATAAGGAGAAGTATGATAATAGCACATGCATTCCACGTCCTCGGGAAACTGATAATCTTTTTTAATACTTCCCCGTGGCCCGAAGGCCTTTCACGTCCACCACACTGGACGAAGTCTCATTGCTCAGCGTCGGCTCAATCAAAAATGGGGTCAACAGTATTCAGACGCATACGGCTGACTATAATGGAAGTTTTCTGAACTATCCTTGCGTAAATTTGACCGTGGCCAGTGTAACGTGCAATTACTGGCTCAAAAGTAACGATTATCCCATTGGCTGGCAAAATTTAACAATTTGCTTTCCTATAAACTATTCCTGTTAGAAAGTGCGGCATAAGGAAACATCGTAAGATCACCATAGCAATTCCTTGGCCTCTGAACTAATTAGACTGCGACAGCAGCATTATCTTATCGGCATTTTTTTCTCTATTCACTATTTCTTGGAGAAGCTATCGTGATACCTCAACGTTCGGAATAATGCGTTCTGAATCCCTCGTTTGACGCTCTCCTTTTCATGATGGTAAATGCGTCTTCCTCGGTGCAGCAAAAGTTTTCGCGCAGTTCTGGTTTAATTGCTTTATTATTTGCGCAGGGAATGCCGAGACGAAAACGGCGCTTTTGCTCCGCCGCCTTGGCCGCCACTGCCGCTGTTTCGGCGCACGTGCCTCAATTCCAAGCGATCCCTCGGGGACCTGTTCCCACGAAAAGAACAACGCCTCGCTTTCATTAATTATTCTCCAAGTCTCCCAGAGGATCAATTCGGGCGAAAGCCTTCACCCGTTTGTAAGAAACGAGTATTACGTTTTCAGGCGTACATTGTGTTTCTTATACCGAGCAGATGCCGTATCTACCTGTTTGTTTAGTTTTGCTTTCATTCCCCGTTTTCACGGCCTTCGCTGCGGGTAGATTTTCATCGGCACTAAAGGCGGAGATACTTACAGGCGTGGTGGGCTAATGGTATAAGAAGTCTATTTTCTCTGGTTAACTGCCTGTAAGCTTTAGTCATCGTAGCAAGGCTGTCTGCACGCGTCCGTGCGCATTTCCATTTGCTTCATCGTATACTTATCCGTGCCGTTTTTTCAAAAAACAGATTGTTAAGTGCGCTTTAGACACGCTGACTGTGTATTCGCCTGTAGTAACTTAAATAGTAAATCCGAGACTAAGAAAATTGATGTACGTGGTATGGAGCTGTTTCGCCTAATAGCTTCTTTGTTCCTTTAAATAGCGCGCTCTTCAACTGTTACTCAAGTGCTGCTCTTGTTCATGTTTGCCTTTTTCTTAACGCTTAGGGAATTGGTAACACAGGCGCAGCACCAAAAGACGGGGACGAGATAAAAACACACACGCCGATGGAATTCAATGCGCAAATTTTGCACAAAGGTTAAAAATATGAAACAAAACAAACAGAAACTGAAGTGCACACTCTCTGATTTCACTAAAAGAAATACACACTTAACCTCTTCGCGCCCGGAGTTCTTCCTATTTGTGTAGCAGAGAACAGACAGAATGGAAAGACTGCTATATCCTAAAATCGAACAAGATTACGCTTTGCGCCCTGGGAACGTGCTGAGGGCACTTAGCGACAACTTGAAGTTTTCCATCCCTCACGTTCTTTCTACAAGACCCTCGTGTCTCGGCTACTGCCATGGCCATGGGTACGCCTCCTCAGCTGTTAAGAGATATTTGCTTTCTTTCAAAGCCAGTTGATTTCTAGAGTCCTTTCACACCATGTTTTCTTTCTGTAGATTATTATAGATTATGCTTTTTATTAATTGCTTGGGTTATTACTCTGAACCTTTTGTTGTTTTCTAATCAGAACCAAACGTATTTTCTAACTTTGTCCAATTCTAGGCCAATACACCATACTGGGCATGCACTACCAGTGAGGAGAAACTAAACCAAACTTAGAGATAGTTCAAGGTAAGTTAACAAAGCCAGACAATTCATGCGCTTGTAGCAATCGGGCTTACAGACTCTTGATTGTAAGTTCGTGAGCAACACAACAAACAAAGAGATAGATGCGTGTTAAAAATAGATTATTACGTAAATCTGCGCAAAGGGGCAACAGAAGCAAACGCAAAAGAAACCAAAAAGCACATGAAATGCAACGCCAGGGTAAGTAAGTGAAGTTGTGGGAGGATAACGATTATGGCAGTTTCCTCTGCCGAAGCAACCGCATGGACGAGTGCCATATGGGGCTGGTAAAGAGCGTCACTCTCGAAGACGATTAATTTTTCTAAACCAACTTCCGTGTCTCGAACGCACAGAGTATATTCATTGTCCGTCAAATTAGTTAATAGACTAAGATCAACTACGCAAAATATGTATGTTCACTTTATGGCCAAGCGGGTTTCATTGTGTTCTAGAGCGGGTTCGGAAACGACCAATCCAATTTTTTGTGGTAACGCGGTACATTCAGCGTGGCGCTTTTTCGGGGCGTTTAAAGATAGCCCGCGAGATATGAAATACGATCACGTGGCTTCGCTCGCGCGCTCTCGTATTGCAGCGCTCTAAACCATGTGTCGATCCCATCGCTTATCAGTGATGACGGCGCTTCCTTTCCGTGTGCGACCGCCAAAGATGCTGACGCACGGCGAAGCCGATGGCTGGAGCTGCGGTCGCTCACTTCGCCACGGTCAGCGCCCACGGTTCTTTCGCACGAAGCGCGGTTGAAAGCGCTCGAATACGAAAGCGCACGAGCGCCGTCACGTGGTTTTATTTGGTATCTCGCACTTTCGTTAAATGCCGAGAAAAATAACCACGCACCATGTAGGTACGTTTCCACACAAAAAAAAAATGGATCGGTCGTTTCTGAATCCTCTCTACAACGCAACAAAACGCACTTGGCCCTAAAGTGAATGTTAAACATTTTGCATAATTCAGGACGAACGACGACGAAGTGTCTTTTGATACAGCGCTGTTCTTTCTAGCTCCAGTTTATTTCTGTGAAAATCTAAGTTCATCCGTTGGTCCTCGCTCCCTGCTCGGTCGTGATGGAAGTGGACGACCCCGCACGTCTGCCGGCGATGGCGGCGTCAGCGGCGGCCCGCTCCAGGAAGCGGATCGGTCAGCAGAGCGACAGCGACAGCGAGGACACCCACGTCTACTCTCTCAGCAGTCAGGACACTTCCCATGACGACTTCCAGCTGGTGCAGAGCCGCAGAGCGAAGAGAAGAAACACCAGGACGTCCTCATCGTCAAGCACGCAAACAGTAAGACGCACGCAGCGGCCGGACGCCAATACCATCATATTTGTGCCCCTGCTTCCCATCGTCAACATGAAGCTACTCAACAGGCAATCTGTGTCGATGTCACTGGAAGCCCTGGTGCCAAATGAAATATCAGACATTCGAGTCAACACCCGAAAAAATCTACTGGCGGTTGATGTCCAGCATGTACCTGCTCTGACCACTCCACGCAGCGTGACGGACATCGATGGCATTCACGTGCGCTTTTTCATCCCTCTGGGATCTGACGTAGTCACCAGCGTTATCTACGACGTAGACGTCACCATCCTTAATAACGACTTGCCGATTCTTATCAAGCCAGCCAATGATGAGGTCATTGTTGATGTTAAGCGGCTAAGTAGTTCACGCTGAGTGAAGATTGCATTCAAGGGTAAATATATAACCTCGCATGTTAAGGTGGGACACTTCAGACATGCAGTGCGGCCTTTCGTTGCGAAACCTCTTCAGTGCCACAAATGCATGAAACTGGGACACGTGAGCAGCGTCTGCGAAAATCAGGCAGCATGCCCCCGTTGCGCCGAGCCACACGCTGCAGATAAATGTGGCGCGACTTTACTGAAGTGTTCAAACTGCGGAGGGTCACACGAAGCTTCATCGAAGAAATACCCGCATATTAAGAAGGAGATGGCTATCTTGAAAGAGATGGCGAGCGATCATTCATCTCATCTCGAAGCCACCGATAAAATCAGGAAGCGACGTTCCCGTCGCCGGCGCTCCTCAAGGAAGGGTGTTGTCTCTGCGACGCGCATGCCACTTCCTACAACACCACCTGCTCCTCTGCCACCCAGGCCAGACTCTGTGGAAAGGACCTCGAAGAACAAGGCCACTGAGAAGAACACATCTGCAGAATCTTGGCCGGCTCTACCGAAACGACAGCATCCACCGACAGAATCAAAGCAAAATTTTGCTGGGCAACCCCCGACGTCTACTGTCAGTGAATTATGCGACCAAGACAGGCAGGTAGCTGATATGCTGCCCTTGCTAATTAATACAATGCGCATCATGCTGAACAAGCTGCAAACCCCAGCAGCTCGAAGTGCTCTGCAAATACTGGATGCACTAAATCCAGTGCTTGCTAGCATCATTTAAGCATCATGGCTCGACCAATAGTCCCCTTCCGGACTGAAGTTAAAAGTGCGTCGATCTTTCAGTAGAATGCTGGGGGTCTAAGGACCCGTATAGCAGACTTTCGCCAATTCATACTTACAAATCGCTTTCCCATACTGGCCATTTGCGAACCAAATAAACCAACTCCACTCAGACTGTTCGGTTACGAATCTTTCGTGTCGTCCACATGCGGTGAGAGCACGAAAGTAATCATCTACATCCGCACGGACTTTACATAAGTCGCTAATGCGGTAGAGCCTCATGACGACAACCAATATGTCTGCCTGAATATCCAAAAGAAGGATGTGTCATTTACACTAATTGGAGCCTACATATCCCAAGCGGGTCATTTTGACGGCGAACGACTCAAGAAAATATTACTGATGAACAATGGCCCCTGGGTTATCACAGGTGACTTCAACGCGCATCACCAGCTATGGAGAAGCAGTAAAATTGATTGATAAAAATTCAATTGATAAACTGCCGACCATAATTGGTGCTGTGTGAATGACGGCAGCCCTACGTTTTTGCGAGGCACGACCTATAGCAGCTGCTTGGACTTAACTTTGGTGTCACGGCGCTTTGCTCCGAGCATCCACTGGTTTACGGACATTGAAACGCATGGAAGCGACCATATTCCATCATACATAAAGATTAGAGGAGCTGAGCAACGTTCCTCTACTGTCTTGCGTACAGTTGATTGGACAAAGTTTAAGAAGGATATGGATTACGCATGTCGGGAAGGCCTTCCACACACTATCGAAGATACAATCGCAGAGGCATTGAAAACATCCATCTACTCCCTCACAAGGTCAGCAAGGCGAACTGACTTGGATATGGAACTGGAGAGGCTGCGTGCGACACGCCATCAGGCGGAGAGGAGGTATAGGCGTACGAAGTGCGTCTTGGATCTGAGAGCTTCACGACGCATACAGAAGAAGGTCCAGCGTCGTATTGATAAATTGGAAGACAAGCGATGGAAAACTTTCTGTTAGTCGCTTGATCCCCGATAATCGCACTCGCACATATGGCGAATGGTTAGGGGCCTTCGCTCATCTCCGCATCAAAGGAAGCCCTTTGCTGCTCTGGCCCTCTACCAACTCCGCTCGGAACTTCAAGTGGCTGAAGAGTTCTGTGCACGGGTTGCTGGGTCCGTGGCCACCATTACTGACGTAGCATTGCATGACATCCCTGAGGCACGTGTACCAGAAATGAACGTGCTCTTTTCACTCGAAGAGCTCGATGCTGCGTTGCCGACCTGCCGGCGTTCTTCGTCACCAGGACCTGATGGCATCACGTATGCTGCCCTATGCCACCTTGGACATGACGCACGTGATGAGCTCAGCTACTAAAATGAGTCTTGGCAGAACGGCGCCATTCATAGAAAATGAAAAACGAGCCGCTTGATCCCCATTCTGAAACCTGGAAAGTCTCCGCTTGAGCTCTCATCATATCGTCCGATTGCGCTTTCGAGCTGCGTCGGTAAAGTGATGGAAAGAATGATTCTTGCTCGCTTGGAATGGTATCTAGAGCGATTCAACATCTATCCGGACGCCATGACAGGCTTTCGTTGAGGTCGCTCATCCATTGACATCGTAACCTGGGTCCAAAATCAAAAAAGCCTCAAGCTCCTATCAGTGGCACTTTTTCTAGATATAAAAGGAGCATACGACAACGTCGCCCGTGAGGCCATACTGAACTCACTTGAGGCTGTTGGAGTTGGTGGCCGCATGTACCAATGGATTCGGGACTATTTGACTGAGAGGTGCTTTTTCTTACAGACTGAAGAAGGCCCAACTTCGGAACATTACACCTGCCGTGGTGTGCCGCAGGGTGGGGTTTTGAGCCCCATTCTGTTCAACCTCGTCTTGGTAGGACTAGCGGAGTACCTACCGCTGTCTGTTCACGTCTCAATATACGCCGACGACATTTGCATCTGGGCTTCTGCGGTGACTCGCCCTCAGGTACGAGCCAGGCTTCAGCGGGCGGCAACCATGACGACGTCTTATCACCGAGAACAGCGCCTCAGCGCGTCTACTGAAAAGTGCGCATTGGTTGGCTTTACGCGCAAACAAATGACATCGTATCCTGTTTCAATCAATGGACAAGCTGTATCCTATGCTAAGACACATCGCTTTCTGGGTGTAATCATTGACCGCAACCTCTCGTGGAGCCCTCACTGCGTCTATCTAAAGAAGAAATTAGTTGCCATTGCTCAGGTCTTTAAATTTCTCTGCGGGAAAAACTGGGGTACACCAGTCCGTTCTGTGAGGCAGCTTTACAGGGTACTGTTTCTCGGACTCCTACGTTACAGTCTACCAGTGTTGTCAAATGCATGCAAGACGAACTTTCGCGCTTTGGAGAGCATACAAGATCAAGCCCTACGCACGTGTTTAGGACTGTCTCGGTGCACGTCAACAGCCGCAACAATTGCCATCGCTGGGGACCATATGATCCAGACACACGTAGCTGTCGACTCTCTCAGAGCGCACATTCGCCACCTGTCAAGGATCCCCGACCATCATTTGGCCTCCCTACCAGCCGAGAGACCTCAAGCGACCTTTTCAAGAGTGATTAACGCTAATAAAGAGTGCATTCCGTCATATTTTACACCGGCGACAAAGCCTTCATCTCCCCTGTGGTGCCTACGATAGCCTCAAGTGAATTTTGCTATTCCTGGAATTACAAAACAGTCCGATCATCCATCACCGGCTCTGAAGCAACTTACGCTCCTACTACTGCACCAGACGTGTCAGGACCACATACATATATATAAACATACCGATGGTTCGACCTCCCTTACCAGCTCAACTGCCGTATTCGTCGTTCCAGCCAAGAAGGTTACAGTTGAATTCAAATTGTCGCATACGACTACATCTACATCGGCAGAGCTTGCAGCTCTCCATGCCGCTATGATGTACGTAAGCGAAGAGCCAACAGAGAAATGGGTCATATTTTGTGACTCTAAGCCAGCCCTTCACAGCATCAAGTCTGCATTACGTCACAGAACTTACGAGCAGATGACATCTGACACTAGGGAAGCGCACCACCGTGCTCTGGAAATAGGGCACACCATCATATTTCAATGGATTCCTGCTCACTGTGGCATCGTCGGCAACAACCTAGCTGACAAGGCTGCCCGTTCTGCCCACGAAGATACCCAGACGCGTTCAATCCCTTTGGCGAGGTCGGGCGCTGCCAGGGAACTTCGCCTACATGCACGCAAAAAGTCGCAAGATCTCTGGAGTTTAAGTGCCTACAATTGCCGATTATATAAACTGGACCCCACACTACGGCTACAACTGCCATCTAGCCTTTCCCCGCGGTGAAGCAACCTTGCTGTACCGCTTGTGGCTGGGAGTAGCGTTCACGAACTCATACTTTTATCGTTTGGGAATGGGCGAGAGCCCGATGTGCGATTCCTGTGGGTGCGAGGAGACCATCGAGCACTTATTGTGTACCTGCCCCCGCTACGATGTACAACGCCGCTCTCTGCGGGAAACTTTACACCGACTGGACTTAAGACCGTTCAACGAGCCAAAGATACTCGGACCGTGGCCACACCCGTCACTGGCACGAAAAGCGAATCGTGCATTAGTGCAATGCTTGAAGTGCACCGGCTTACGAGACCGTTTATAGTGTCCCTGCGCATAGTGTCCCACCCACACGCACTCAGTGTTCACTTTCTACCCTTTCCCTCTTTCTATTCCACTTTCCCCACCTCCAGTGTAGGGTAGCAAACCGGATGCTCTTCTATTTGACCTCCCTGCCTTTCCTATCCTTGCTTTTTTTTTCTCTCTCTCTCTCTTGCATATTTCATATTACTTAACTAACTAATTAAGTAGAATATAAAAGTACTCTAAGGAGCGCCACATCTCGGCAAATTATATGCCGCTGGTTCCAGTGCGCTGTGGCGCGCCACTTTTCTTAAAACCCTTGCTTCAGGTTACGTGAAACAACCTGCATATTGGTTGGCGTTAGTCTTCCCTGTACGTGTTGTGAATGGTTTTTGGTTCTACCTCGGTTGACAGGTGGCTTTCGGGTGTAGCCATTGTCGACAGATTTTGCAACGCTAAAGGTCCGCCTGAACCAAGCAACGCTCTTCCTCCTGGTGTTATTTTGCAGTGTCAGGAAAGCAATGTCGTGAGATACGTAGCCACAGAATTTTCGCCGCTGTATTAATTTCCCAGTGTCGTAAAATTAGATGTTGTAACTACGGAGAAAATCTCTCTTTCTTGCGTTTCTTTTCCGCAGTTTAAAGATTAGCATTGGTGAGCTAAACAGCTCCGCGTGAAGCCACAGCTCGTGCGATATATTTTTTTCCCCAGTGTCCTATTTGTTCTTCGTAGGAACAAATTCGTGATAACTGCTTTCCTCGTTAGGAAGTCTGGGAGGCCGAGACATTTCCATTCACTCTTGCCTTTCGACGACGGCTCGGGTAATCTTCTTTCGTGCGCCATAGAATAAGAAGAAAAAAAAAACTCTAGCGGACGCGGCTGTGGACGGCAGGATCGGGAAAAAATATATAAACGGCAAAGAGTTTGTAAGCCAAATCGCAGAGCAAGTTACGACGAGAGCTTATCGATTTTTCCACGGTCCGAGAAAACGACCACTACTCTAACATTGTCACAGACCGGCCCGTGCATCGACAAAAGTGAGGTCCATTTATATACCATCGTACAGCGAGTTCCTATGGACAAAAACACACACACGCAAGTACAACAAAAACGCGCTATATTCATTCAGAATGTAATAGCGGTGGCAAGTACAGATAACAGGCATAAGAAAATCATGGTGTGTTCTCAAGGGCGCAACGTAGACAGCAATTAAGGCGATAAGCTTTCTTTCTTTCCTTATTTTTTATCTGCTCATCCGCAGAGCACATGTTTGTCCAGGCATAGAATGTATGCTATTTCCATTAAATTCGAAAAAATAAAGGCTGGCATAGAGTCAAGCCAGAACTGAAACGTAGTTTATAGCAGCATCTTTCTTTTCGGCTTTATCTGGCCATTTGACAGGATAATGTAGTCTGATAACATCACTCAAGAAAACAAATGTGGTTACCTGTGTATAGGCGAGAACGACGTATCAAATAGTAACCACGATTTATTAGCTTTTCCTATGTCGCGCGTTTTTATTTTAAGGCGCAAAAGCGCTTGAGATGGTGACCCTTTCATGATTCAGCGAAGTTGTATACCTTCTCATTAGTCACGCAAATACCGCGGGAAAGAAATGGATCTCTTATTGAACAGATCCATTGAAGTTATTGAAATTGCTTGTGTTAGCGTCTTAGGAAAAACATTCCAAGCATTGCAATGGTCGACAGCCCTGCTTGAAACAATTGTGGCGGCGAGGAGACGATCAAGCACCTCCTCTTTTACTATCCTCGTTACAATGTGGCAAAAGAAGTGCGTGTGACCGCGCTCGGAAAACTGAATGGTCTCCCCTGAACAGAGGAAAATGTTCTAGGACAATGGTCTAGGCGGTTTCGGCACTCAGGGAATTGTGAATTGTGCGACTGACCTTGAAAGCTGTGTAGCATCGCGTTATGATGGGAATTTTTTTCTCACTATCTATTTTGTTTCTTCTATCACCTTTTATTCCCTATAGCGCTTTCCCCATCACAGGGTAGCGAGTCGGTACTCACACTGGCTGCCCTCCCCGTCTTTCCCTTTCATTTTTTCTCTCTCGCTCTCCTAGGAAAAATAATCGCTGGGTCGACGTGGTAGCACAAATAAGATAAAAATGTCAATTTGTTCCGTTATCGGTCACTAAAGGAATCCACAACGTATGCAAGTGTAAATTGATAAATAAAGTATGTGCCGATACTAAAGAAAGTAGTAATGCGTTAATGCATGAGGATACACCGGAGCTCAAACAAAAGTAGTTGCACCGCAGAGTTACAGACGTTCCTGACACCTGAGTGAGTCACGTGATTTTAGTCCTGGTATATGTGATGTTAGCTGAGCCACGCTGTACTCGCGGGCTACGTTCCGTGGCAAAGAAACGAAAACTACGGGGCTAGAGCGCCTGCGCTTGTACTGCTGCGTCGAGTTTTCCGGCAGCGTTTGACAGAGCTTGTAGTTTCTTGGAAGAGACACCGAATGAGCGTAGTAGCGTTCACGTGCGATGGTTCCCCCCAAACGCGAAAGAGACGAACAGAGAAAATAGGTCATATAATAGCACTGAGTGATCCATTTTCTCTAAATTCGCTGTTCTAAATAGTGTGTTCACTTTTCCTCTCACCCAGCTTATTTTTTTTTATTGCGATAGAGACTTGCCCTTAAGGCAAAATTCTTGGTGCGTATATGTGTATTATATGTGTGCTGTGAGGCCTGTGTTGTGTATGAATTGAAGCAGTGTTTTGTGTAATCTGTTGTCATGTATCCTGCGGTCATAGCTGGTTTTCACTCTGTAGCGGAAGCTGGCTTGCACCCAGCTTATACCCCAGCCACACAGCCACTTTCGTAGTCCTTTGAATCAAAGATCCTTTACTTGAAGGGAGGACACGCGCTGATTCACGTGCGCATCAAAGGAAGCCTAGTCGAAGGGAGCTTTTGAGTCAAGGGAGGGCGCATTTGTTCTTCGAAAATTCAAATACTCTTGAGCTTAGAAGGCGTCCGACAAAAAAAAAAATTCACAAATGAGGTAGTTCATTTTAACTGCTAAAAAACTGTTTTGCTGTACTGTAGAAGTTTCCAAGCGCTAAACAGTTTCGTAAATACCAGCAGTCTCAAACGTGAACGGGTCGGCACAGCAACATATGTACTAACAGCAGTATGTACCAACAGGCACGGATTTCAACCCTTCTGCACAGCAACATCCGCGTAATATGGGTGTCATCTGCGATTTAGTTATCGGCCGCTGGACATCGAAGTGCATTTGTCTTATTTTCTGCGCGTCGTTAGCTCTTTTTTGTCCCTCGTCCGCTTCGTGCTTTAGGATACGCTGCGGTTTCTGTGGAAAGCTTCAGCGAAGGCCATCTGGAGGCCGTGTACCACTGACACGTATCCTTTTAGGTAATGTTCCTTTGGAAGTTCTGTGCTTCTTAACTTGAAAGGTCTTTCGGCATGCCTATGCAACCGGGGTATTATTCTTACGAGCATGAGATTGTGGAAATATTTCATGCAGCTCTTTTACTTGTGCGCCCCCCCCCCCCCATGCTTTGCCTCGGTAGCTTTTTCTTCATTGGCAGAGAACGTTGCCCGCGAATACTGTTATGCCATTCAAGAGTTGTGCGCAAAATTTCTTAGTATTCGTCTGAGGACCCCGCAACTGGTGTAGCTTGCTAGTTGTCGGTTGCACTCGTCGCGTTTAATCATTGTGATATTGCACAAGTGGTCATTAGTCCGAGATTCTGCATGAAGGCACGCGAGTTTCAGATATTGAGGCGTCCCTGGACATGTATCTACGGCTGATACCAAGGCGCACAGAAATCAGAATAGTGGTCGACAGCAGCCGATGGCTAATGAAGAGTCCACTCCTGGGAAACAAAAAAGAAAGAAAAGAAACACGCGACTGCCGGTGAGCTCCAATAAAGCAACGAGAAACTACAGAACATGCGCTGAACGGACTAATACTGAAACACTTCGGATAAAACGCCTGGTTTTCGCTAACTGTACCCAAAGGTTGTGAGGAAACACAGAACAAATTTAGTAACAAGGAGCTTGTGTGTCCCTTATAGCAATAATTAAATCACCATTTATTTGCCGTGAGAAGACAACCACGTCAAGCATGAACTGCTGCTAGATCATTTCAAAGGTTTCTATAGAAGGGTAACGCGCTCTACCCTGCTTTAGTTTCTTTGTTGCCTGATTCCGCCAAACAAATAACGCAGCCAGGCCCCACTTGCGGTGAGCTCACCCAAAGAAAAAAAATCACCTTCCTGATATCGTTCAGTGAATAAACAAGTGGTGGCAGTGGACCTTGTCTCACATCTCAATCACCTGCGCAGCACACCAGCGACAAAACGCACCCCAATTTGTTACTGCGCCTCGTCGCGCAGCATATAAAGGACACACGCCGAAAAAACCGCCGAGACAGAAGCGAAGACGGCTGAATAAGTATAAATCAGGATGGGAAATAGGGCGGTGGCGGGACCAGAGAATACGGTGGAAAGGAAAAAAAAACTAAATACGACAATAGCGGGTCTGCGCGCGCTTGTCCCCACCTCGCAACGGTCAAAGCTACAAGCCGGCGCCTGTGCGACTTGTATCCGAAGGAAACCCTTCCCCCATCGTGGCGGCACTCGGCGACGTCTTTCCTTCTCCCGACTACAGCGCCGGAGGGGAGCGAGGGCGCGTTTACTACCGCCGGAATTTCGCTCTCTCACTGCCCCCAACTTCCTCCGCCTTCCCCCTTTCCCCTTTCTCGTATTTATATTATTTCACTGGGCTCCGCTCTAGCGATCGATGAGAAACGCTGGGCGTTTTTCAGCGAGCTTGGGCGCCAAAGGCGAAGCACCTGTTTCCCGGAGCGTTTCATTTCTTGATGCACATTTTATTGTTTCCCCACTCTTTCGGAAGGCTATGAAGCAGTGTTCAGATTTTCACTTGTTTGTTTTGTCTTCCTTGCGCACTATGGGTTATCTGCGCTGAGCTTCACCCTAGTGGAGCCGCTCGTTTTGGAGAGGTGGTGTTTCTTTTCCTGTCCCATTTAGTTTTCTTGTACGCACTCTTTCCGTTTCTAGCAAGCTGTTTATTTGTTGGGTTGTAAAGAACTTGATAGATGGGTTTAAAGGATACGCGGAGCAAACAGAGCTACTTCTTTCTTTTTCAGGGCGGCCGTTGCTGGGCCTGTTCTTGCTGCAATATTTCACTTTCTTTCCTTCTTTCCTTCTTTCTTTCCGTCTTCCTTTCTTTCTTTCTTTCTTTATTTGTTTACCTATTTACGTGGAGCGTTCCGGGCACCGGCTGCGTTATGCGCCGTAAAAAGTAGTGCGTAAAAGCTTACTTGCTTTCTGATGTTCGGAACCCTTGGGCTTCAATTTCGTTATGTAATCCTTCTCCTTCACATTCGTTCGTAATCCACAGATTTGTTTTAGTTTTTGTGTACTTTATTCTCGTCGTAGCCTGGCCATCTTCTGTTGCTGATTGTTTTATTATTGTCCAAAGCATCGTGTAGCGCTGGTCTTCTTACACTTAGGACACCTGTGATTAAAGACCTTGCGCGCTCGCCGGCTTTCAGTAGAAGCATGTTTGGGCCAGGCGTTCGATGGCTGCGATGCGCTCACCGGACATGGTATATGCGAGATGGTCCAGCGTATAGCTGATATATGGCTTCTTTTCACGGCAGCGCGATCTTCGAAAGCAGAAGGTCGATGGATTGCAGACCCCCCAAAAAAGCGTGGAACGCTCTGCTACGGTGCTAGCTTTGAAAGCCTCGTGAAGAACGCACTCACTTCGTCATGCGTTGCTTCTTGTATGGAAACTTGACACCACATGCTGTTTCCTGTAAAATACGTGTGTGTGTGTGTGTGTGTGTGTGTGTGTGTGTGTGTGTGTGTGTGTGTGTGTGTGTGTGTGTGTGTGTGTGTGTGTGTGTGTGTGTGTGTGTGTGTGTGTGTGTGTGTGTGTGAGTGTGAGTGATAGCGGGCTTTTTTGCAGCAAGAGATCCTATACCGTCGCTGTTACTAAAGAACAACAGCATGTTCGAGTAAGATGACATGTTGTTAGCGTAGTCAATACCAACGCATCGAATACAGGTAATTCGTATCACGTATTATACTGTATCCTGATTGTCGATATATGCACCGCACGCACGGCCGCGTAGAAAGTCATTTCTTGCAGCTTTGTCGGAAGCCATCTACTTGTGGTGACGTGGGCCAGCACTTCCTATTCACTGCAGATAGTGCATAAACTCCGATTGTAAATGTTTGTTGTTAAATAGGCTAATCGACATCCTTCCGTGTAAAGTGAAAAAATAAAGAAACCTGAATTTCACTCAAGTCCAGACAGATCTGTGCAACCTGTGAGCAAACATAAATCAAATACTGCTGCCGTTAGTCTTCTCCTCGTGAGCACGAGCTGCTGACGCATTGTTGCTTAATGCGGTATGAACTATCCCGACATTCTGCACTTATCATGGGCAAAAATTCAGAATTTCTTGTCCAGTTGTTTTAGCGCCTTAGTGCTAGAGGTGCTGTGAAACATTCTAGCTAGAGCAGTTCACTACCAAAGTCGGAACAGTCACTTCCTTGCAGGCTTCGATATCTGCAGACGCATTTTCCACCGTCGATAGATGCTGGAGAATTGCTCCCTTCCTTGAAATGTGGTCCAAAAAATTTCTGACACTATATTCAGGTCAGCGTCGTACCGAAAGCAAGTCAGCTACTCATAACAAAGCAGAATGCGTTGTTGGGCAAGTTGGTTCATTGTATTTGGAAAGATTGGCTGCGCTTTGTAGACGATCACAAGGAAGAAGAAAGGACAGCTGCAAACTAACAACTGAGGTTTATTCGAGGGAAGCACCTAAATACCAGTTCATGCCAGCGCAGGCACATCAGGGTATCAGCAGCAGAAAAGAGGAGAAAAAATACAAAATCAGAAATAACCAATAGCGTGGCTAAGCTGATCACATTATCTAGGAAACGTGCTTCCCTATTGTAAAGCATGACCGATGTGTCACTAATGCATGCTTGTCCCTTCTTTTTTTGTATAATATCCCTCTAGAAGTTCTCGTGCTTTTTTTTTTTTACTGCACTTGCGCAGGATCGTAACCTGGTTGAACAAAGGCCTGCATTTATGATCTAGGCAATGCATGAGTAAGTGACGTTGCTCCCAGTTTTTAATTGGCCTTTCGTGTTCTCGGATTCGCACGTTCAACAGTGGCCCGTCTGGCCTATGTAGGTTTTGCCGCATGTCAGGGGAATCTGATAACGCCAACTTGGCAATCTATATGGGGGTTCTCGTGTTTCACGCCGCAGCCACCTTGCTTCTTCCTGGCGTGAAGTCTCCCAATGCGGACGCAAAGGTGACTCCGCATTGGGAGACTTCACGCCAGAAAGAAGCAAGGTGGATGCGGCGTGAAACACGAGAACCCCATATAGATTGCCAAGTTGGCGTCATCAGATTCCCCTGACATGCGGCAAAACCTACATAGGCCAGACGGGCCACTGTTGAACGTGCGAATCCGAGAACACGAAAGGCCAATTAAAAACTGGGAGCAACGTCACTTACTCATGCATTGCCTAGATCATAAATGCAGGCCTCTGATCAACCAGGTTAAGATCCTGCGCAAGTGCAGTAACAAAAAATCACGAGAACTTCTAGAGGCATATTATATAAAAAAGAAGGGACAAGCTTGCATTAGTGACACATCAGTCATGCTTTACAGTAGGGAGGCACATCTAGATAATATGATCAGCTCAGCCACGCCATCCGTTTTTTCAGATTTTGTGTTTTTTCTCCTCTGCTGCTGATACCCTGATGCGCCTGCGCTGGCATGAATTGATATTTGTTTCCCTCGAATAAACCTCATTTGTTAGTTTGCGCCTGTCCTGTCTTCTTTCTTGTGATCGTCTACAAAGGGCACCCAATCTTTCCAAATACTCATAACATGTATGGAAGGTTTTCTTCCACCATATACACAGAGTATGGTATGGGTCAGTGAGGCGCGAATTAGTAATAGCTCTTTTTTTTTATCACGAGCTCTATACACACATGTTTCTGTTTACATGAATGCTTCAGGGCCCGTATTCATGAAACAATAATGTAATGATGATGCTATTAAGGTATTTGTAAGCGCAACTTCAAGCGAGTTGCCATTTTTGACACATTATTAGCGAAGATAGTCGGTCAATGGCAAGGAACACTTATAAACAAAAAGCTCTGTGAATTTGGCGCCACACTCCCGAGAACAAATCTAGGAACGCCTAATAATGTTAAGTACCGTACCCGCAGCTAGCGGTTATGTTTTGCAATAACGGAAGCACGAACTTGCTGAAGTATTCAAAGAAAACCGATTGAAACGAAAACAAAACAAAAATCGCCAGCGTGCGTACATGGTGAAAACAATGCTTCGCTGCTCCATCACGCAGCCCCGCCTGAAATTTATGGTCCGTCATCGACGGCGATGCCGAAACGCTTCACTCCTTTGTTTTCATGGCACGGTTACCAGTTATTCATTATCCGGGCGGACAAGCTATGTAGGTGCATTGTTCCACGCAATGTTTCAGGACGGCCGCTAACTCGCGCCTCTGCAATGACCGAGCATCAGCAGCTTCCCTAATTTCCAATGGGCTGAGATGCTTTGGGAAATAAGTTTCCAAAGCCCGATATACTCTAGTACGCCATCCAAAAGATGCTCGTCGTTCGTAGCAGCAGTGAGCCCTGCTGCAGGAGCACTCGAGGTCGTAAATCATAACGCACTACAGACAATTCAGCGGCAGAAACACCTGGCGAAATCTCGCCTTTCTCGCCAGCGCTCTTCCATCGCAGGAATCTTCTGACTAGCTTGATGCTTCTATGCCACCACGGAAGTAACGATACAAGCAAAATAAAACGCCTTAATTATTGATGTGGGAGAAAAATATAAAAATGTTGCATAGCTAGAACCATCTCACTGTTGACTTACGGCTTTTCTTGAAGCCGTTTTTGTGTTGCTGTATGGATAACGTATTATAACGGATGAGTTGTTGCAGATGCCGATGTACAAGCAATACACAGTAATGTCTGAGTGATATTAGCGCGTTCGCACTGTGCCCTAACTGTCGGAAACACAGGAAATAACAGTTTAAGGAGAGAGTATGTTGGGAGGGCGCTTCACCTGTTGGAAACTTGTATTTGAGCTCTTTCATGGGACGCGTGCGCCGTGATGGCGCTTTTATTTCATACCCAAGAGTTAGTGCAATGCCTAAATGCTGATATTAAGCGTTTCGGGCATGATGCCGAAATTATCCTATTAGGTGACACGAATGCTCACATAACGGATCTACATGGCTATACCGACACTAACCCCAAGTCAATGCTAGATCTTTGTGACCAACATTGTCTGGCTATCGTAAATAAAGGGCGTAAGTGCGACAGGCAGGCGATATGGGAAGGGGAAACCGGAATCGACCATTGATTACCGTCTGATGACACAGGGAATTCATGATAAATTGCAAGAAATGGTCCTTGATGAGGAAGGGTATAGTAGCACTGGGAGTGGCCATAAACACATCATTTTGAAAATTGGTTATGCACTTGGAAACCAAAGCAAGGAGCGCAAGAGGGCCAGTCTAAATTTGAGCACTGAACAAATAACAAATATAGTCACAAGAGTCGAGGAGGAACATGGCAAACGGCCAAGCAAAGAGTCGGAATATAGTGAGCTTATACTGAAGCAACATGTTCGTTGGAAGGGAAAAAATAAACCGAAAAGCTGGTGGAAAAGGGAGATACGAAAAGCGATCACCGAACGACGGAAAGAATCCTGAGAGCACAGGCAGGGGGGGGGGGCGCATAAAGCGCAGTTGCTGCAGGATGAAGTAGCCAGAAAATGGGAAATATACCGCGAGAAGAAGGTCCATCGTTCAAATATTTGTGCAAGAAAAGATGAAAGGTGAAAGTGAACGTTGGTTGTCACAAATGCGCGAGAAAAAGAAGGCCGCACAAAGAATATTTTGGAACCACATAAATTTATTAGGGAGGAAGTGAACACCAATACACCAACATATCATAGACGAAGATAGAAACAAACTGGAAAGGGAAGTGGCATTAAATTATTCGAAAAATAACAGCTGAATCTTTCCACGGCAATTACGAGGTTGTAGTTGAGAAAAGGAAGAGCATGAAAGAGAACCAGGTGGAAAAGGAGCTGGCGCTGACAAATTTCAACTGGAAGAAAGCCATAGAGAAAACTCCCAAGCGCACAGCCACAGGGCTAGACGAGGTTCCCGTTAGCCTAATTAATGAACTAGGATCAAAAAGTAAGGAAGCTCTGTTGAACGCAATAGAAGAAGTATAACAGATAGACGAATACTAGATATCTGGTGAAAAAGTACAATGAATTTAATTTATAAACGTAAGGGGGACAAAGATAGAATTCACTCAACCATTACATCGGTAATATACAGGTTAGGAATGCAGGCAATTAAGCTAAAGCTGCAAGCGTGAGGAGAAAATAATGGCGATTTGGGAGAACTTCAGAACGGGTTCAGAATAGGTAGGCGTTTGGGTGATAACTTATTTATCCTTACTCAGTGTATTCAAATATCAAGCGCACGTAGAAAGGAGACCGTTATCTGTGGCTTCTTTAGACATTACAGGAGCGTATGACAATGTTGACCGCAACATTTTGTGGGATATTGTGGAAAGGGAAAGCTTAGGCGACTATTGTCTATGGATTTTGAAAGAGCTTTACCTAAAATATACCGTCTCCGTTGAATGGGAATGAACGAGGAGCGAGGAGAAAGTTGACATTAACAAGGAACGGAGGCATGGGTGCCCTTTATTCCCACTGCTGTTTATGATGTGCATGATGAGGATGGAAAGGGTGCTAGAAGGAAGTAATATGGGGTTTAATTTCTCATACAAACATACGGGTGCAGTAGTAGAGCAGCAGCTTTCAGGTTTCTTTTGTGCGAACGACATTGTGTTGCTAGCTAACAAGCAAAGTAACATGCAACGTTTGGCTGATATCTGTGGACAGGAAGGCGATAATTTAGGTCTGAAATTTTGCGTTAAGAAATCAGTTGTTTGGTATTCAATGAAAACAGCCAGCAGAAAGTGACAGCACAAGGCCAGGAAATCCGTTACGTAAAACGAAGGCAATAAATATATGGAAAGACAGGAAAAAACAATAACAGTAAAGGCGAAGAGAAATGCGGCCATAATGAAACACAGAGCGCTATGTGGATACAAGGGGTACGAGGTGCTCCGGGGTATGTGGAAGGGTGTAATGATTCCAAGAATTACATTTGGAAATGTGGTCGTTTGATTAAAATCAGGGCTACAATCAGGACTCGATGGCAACCAAAGGTCAATGGGACCCCTCGCATTGGGTGCTCACGGGAAGACTAGAAATGAACTTGTGCAGGGTGACATGGGCTGGACAAGTGTTGAAGTGAGGGAAGCTCACCTTAAAATTAATTATGAAGAAGGACTAAGGAATATTGAAGAAAGTAAATGGGCTGGGATAGAGTGCATGAATAACATTGATTCACAGTGGAGGAAAAGAACTAGGAAGCTTACCAGTAAGTATGCGGCCTGTATGGTGAGCAACACAGCAACAAAGGACATGAAGCGGAAAGTCAGAGAGGCTGAGATAATCTCATAGGTGGCGGTAATGGAAAAGAAACCTACCATGAGTAACTACTCAAGAAGAAAAAATGAAATCAGGAAAGAAACAGTTCATGATAATTATGAGGGAAACTCAATTCGAAGTGACATCAGGATGCCTTAGAACACGCACTTATAAAGCAATATATAGGAAGGAAGAGCAAGCGTGTGCTTGTTGCGGTAATGCTATGGAAACAATGGAGCATGTTGTATTAGAATGTGGAGATATCTGCCCAGGGGTCGATTTAGGAATCACTGGCCTCCTTGAACTCCTTGGGTAGTGAGAGCAGGGGGAAAGTGAAGATGTCCGCAATAGAGATTAGTAAGAGGTGATTTGAAGATTGGTGGAAGAAAAATAGGGAAACACAGATGTGGTGCGAAAACAAAGATCACAATAACAGTTCAGAAACTTTGGTTATGGGAACTTACCGTGATTGTTTTCCTTTTATTTTTATTTTTTAACTTAGGTAGGAAATTAGGCAATAAAATAACAAGAGCTCTGTGGCGCAACCCACCACCGCGTTTCAAAGGGGACGCTCATAACATCCATCCAACCATTCATGCATCCACAATTAAAGTTCAAACAGAATGGAAGGAATGCGTTGCGAGTGTAATGTGAACTTAATATTCTAGGAAATGTAATATTTCCGCTAATTGGAAAAGCAAACAACGTGAAATTTGTCACAGCCGTCATTACATCCGTCTTCGCGTATTATATGGTAACTGGCTTTCTGTGTTTGAAAAATATTCACTAATTTTCGTGACTGTAAGGTCGCTCTGATTGTTCGGGTTCTTAAGTGTCACGAATCGGCCACGTGCGTTGTGCATAGAGAGGGGGTTCACTTGCCCCCGTGTCAGCCGGGCGACAGTTGCTGTGTTATGTGGGGTCACAGGCACCGCGCGGTGTTGGGTGACGCGTCGCGGCAGGTGCCAGGTGGGCGAGTGCCGATTCCGGGAAGTCGGCATTGTGCGCACGGTGTTGGCAGTCCGCCGACGGTCACACGAGTCCACACAGACCAGCCTTGAAAGGGACCGCTGTACAAGGTATTGTGAGTGTGGCTCCCGAGTGCCTGACTAATTGGAGGCGCCGCCGAGGTTAAGAAGGGCTTAGCAACTCTGACCCCGTTCCGCAGCAGTGAGCATGGACCTAATCTTCTACGCGTCCGGAACGCAATCGCCAGCCTTGTTGTTGGGTGCGACTGCCTGTGTGGTGTCGAAGGCCAGCTTACAGTGCACGCTGCAGGAATGCGGGGCACACGTAAAGAGTGCGTTCGGACGACGGCGTCTTGGAAACACGCACTCGAAGAACTTTGTCTTGTAGACAATAACTCTGAAGTACAAGGAGGGCCATCAGTCTCCCACGCGGACAAACTTTGAGTACGGCCGCGCTACGTGGTATCGATGCCCCTGCTTCCGAGACATTTGCGGCCTAGACGCCGTTGGGATTTGAAACGGTCTAGCGATAACTTGTTCGGGCCTGGCGTGTTTTGCTGACCCCGTCACTAACTACGGAGAAATGAGAGGGCATCGGAGTTTTAGGGAAGAAGGAAAATAGCTTTGTTTTCCAATATGTTTATTTTGAAGAGTAAGCCCATCCCTGTGGGTTGTGGCTTAACAAACGGTTGACTCTGATTGGCAACTGAACCTGTGGGACGGGCCAACGGCCCTACCGCCTTTTTTTTTCTTTGTGTAATTGGGCTATAAAAATCGGGACGACATGCTGTCCCTCAGACTTGGCTGAAATCA
Organism: Dermacentor variabilis; assembly: GCF_050947875.1. Taxonomy (NCBI): domain Eukaryota; kingdom Metazoa; phylum Arthropoda; class Arachnida; order Ixodida; family Ixodidae; genus Dermacentor; species Dermacentor variabilis. Next base: position 112,872,310 of record NC_134573.1, on the reverse strand, counting down.
GGATTACTGATAGATCAGTGAGGCTACGTTAGACTTGGCTGAAATCAGGATTACTGATAGATCAGTGAGGCTACGTTAGACTTGGCTGAAATCAGGATTGCTGATAGATCAGTGAGCCTCCGTACTATGTACGTTAAAACGAGTCTGGGCTCTAACAGTCATTGAGACAGTCGAAGAGTGAGACTTTGTTTCTCAATTGTTCAACTTTGTAATGTATTTGTTTTACCTGCCATGTATATAGAAAAGTTTGCGTATAAATATTTCTTGTACATCTGATCTGCATCGCTTCCTGTCTGCGTTTGATCAACAACTGCCGATCATCGTCCGAGAAGCTTCAAGTTCCAACGGTGAAGCGAGGACGGAGAACGAACTAAACTTTACTGGCGCAGCACGACAGGATCGGCAAGCCCCACAACGAGCAACGAGCGGCGAGCCAGGCGCAAGGAATAGGAGGGCCACCAGCGAATTCCGCAAGGGTTGCAATTCATCTGGACAAGGACGTCAGGCGGCGCCCCCAGCAGCAACGGGTGAGCGGGATTCCTTGCGTTTTGTCTAGGTTGGCATGGCTGTTGTTCAGTGAGGTTAATGGTGTTCACGCGCAGAACAGCAAACGCGATTGAGGCTAACGTAAACATTGATACTGCATTTGAACAAAGAGAGGGTCAGAGACGGCAGGAACTGCAACGCGTCGGAGAGACCGAGTCTGAGACGTCGGATACTGAAATGGATAGTGAGACGCAAGGCGCTGCTCAGGCTCCGAGCACGACAGATCCAGAGGCCATGGCGGTGAGACGCCTGGAGCTGGAGCTGGAAAAGGTGCGCCTACAGCTAGAGTGCGAGCGCATTGCTCTACGGAGAGTGGAGCTCGAGCAGTCGAGCAGGCCGCCTTCGGTGTCGGAAGGAAGCGATCGGCGCGGTGCCATCACGGATGGAATAGCACAATGTGCTAAAGTGCTTAAGGCATACCGGTTGCCGTGTGACGCTGACGTTCCGATATGGTTTGATGAGGTCGAAAAGTTGTTTGCATCTTTTCAAGTACCAGCACATAGCCGTGTACATTTGATCATGCCTGCGCTGGCCGAGCGGGTTCGTTATCTGTTGCGTGGCCTCAATGACGAGGAATGTACAGATTATGAGACTGTAAAGAAGGCGGTATTAGATGAACTTAAGCTCACGCCAGCTAAATACTTGGAGAGGTTTGAAAAGGCATCTAAACGAAAGGAGGAAACTTGGGCTCAGTTCGCGTCTCGCGGGAGAACTTATTTGGCCTATTACCTTCAATCTCGAAATGCAAACACCAAAGAAGCTATGACGGAGCTTATGGTCGCTGACCGTATGAAAGCCAGTCTAAGCTCAGAAGCCCTTGAATATGTTCTTTTGCGGGAGGGTGAAGATTGGTTTAAGCCAGTGGAGGTGGCGAAAGTGCTCGAGACTTTCGAGCAAGCTAAAGGGAAAGGACGAGCAACTAAGCCAGCCGCAACAGCCTCACTGCTGCAGCACTCAAAACTAGCCAGCCCGCAGAGGACAAACTTAAAATGCCACGTGTGTCATGTACAGGGTCACCTAGCCAGAGACTGCCCAAAAGCTTCAAATAAAGAACAGCAGGGGAAGGCGCCGACTGTGCAAAAACAAAGGGTACAGAAGGTTGCTGTTGTAAGTGAAGAACCTCCACCAGAGCAAGAAAGGGTGCTAAGCGCTAGAGTGCAAGTCGTAGCTCAAAATGCTAGTTCAGGGAGGTCAAAGCTGGACCTTATCCCTATCATGTGCGGGAATATAGCAACAGAAGCTGTGTTGGACACAGGTAGTGAGATAACGGTCGTCCGTAAAAGTATGTTGCCCATCGTTTTACAGGAGCCATCACGAACAGTAAGACTCGAGTCGGCATTTGGAAACACCATTCGAGCTAACCTAGCTACGCTGCCCGTAGGCATGCATCGCCCAGGGGCTGTGATACAACCGCAGAGGATCGATCTGGTGTGCGCGGTTACAGACGAACTTGCAAACGGGGTTGACTGCCTGCTGTCAAAGGAAGATTGGGAACTACTACAGGCGCAGGAAAAAGAGGAGTTTGGAGAGGAAAATATTCCGCGGGTAGCCAATTCCGTTCGGGTCCGATCAGTCGAAATGGTCGATAACACTGAGCCAGACTGCGGTCTAAGTTGCGAAGAAATGACAGATGAAATCCCTAAATTGCAAGGGAATAGTTTGATACAAGATATCAATGGGGTGCCCAGTCAGCGGGAGGAATTTCGAGCTGCTCAGATAGCCGATGAAAGCCTGAAAAAGGCCTCGGATGATGCGAGAAATGGAAAAGCTAGCATGTTCATGTCAGACGGACTTTTGTACCATTGGGATTCCTTAGCGGGAGTCAAGGTCAGACAACTGGTCCTACCAGAAGAAAGACGCAATGAGGTAGTGCCGCTCCGATCCCTGACAGCGAGGGCCGCATGCGAGGCTTTACTGGAAATTCTCAGTCGTATTGGAGTGTCGGGAACGATCTGTTCAGACAAAGGTACTAACTTTAAATCTCAACTGACACAGTTAATGTTAGAAAAACTGGGCTGTTCACCCAGGTTCTCCACTGCCGAACACCCTGAGGGCAACGGAGTGGTTGAGAGATGGAACAGAGTCCTCAAAAATATGTTGTATACTGTAATGGAACGGGACCGAAGAAAGTGGGACAAGCTGATCCCATTTGTTCTGTGGGCGTATCACGAAGTGCCGCATGATACCACCGGGGTGGCGCCGTTCAGGCTATTGTACGGTAGAAACCCAAATGGGTCCCTATCAATATTGCAGCAAACTTGGACGGGTGAAATTGCGGTGCCCTCAACTCTGAGAGAGAACTACGCCGACGTTGGGAGCCCGCTTACAACTTTGACAAGGCGAGGGGTTCCTAATTCAATTCCATGGTCAGAAGATACGCAGTGCACGTTCGAAAGTCAAAAGTTAACTCTCTGTCAGGCTGTCGCCATGAACACTCCTGAGCCTCATCAGCCGTACTGGCTATTCACTGATGCGTCGGCGACGGTGGCTGGTGCCTGTTTAGCTCAAATGTCAGCGGACGGAAAAGAAAAGCCGATCGCTTTTGCTAGCCATCGCTTTAACCCGACACAGGCGCGCTGTTCGACTATAGAGAGAGAAGCCTTTGCTATTATTTGGGCACTCAAGAAATTTGACTACTGGCTTTTCGGAGCAGTGGTGAATGTTGTCTCTGATCATAACCCATTGTCATATTTGACAACCAGCACCCCGCAGGGGGACAAGTTAGCAAGTTGGGCGCTTTCACTACAGCGCTACAATGTAACGGTGCGTCACCGGAAAGGGACATGTAACGCCAATGTTGATGCATTATCAAGGCTCTCGAATCATTCATGGGAGCCAATCGAGTAAAGAGCAGAAAAGAAAGGATAGACAAAAACAGCCATGCCAGCTGGGACAGGCGTGAATGTTCCCGTTCACCCGAAGGACGTGTGCGTGGGACAGTTCAGCCTTGATGGAACTTTCTGTGGTTGTTGTCGTCCATGTGTGTGAGGGTTATAAGACTGTGGACATACTATGTATATAACCTGCATATGTTACTTTGCTGCTGTTGTGCCGTGCAGTGCGTTGGAGTGTTCCTGTACATACATGAGTGTTTCTTTTGCATGCTCACTGTCATGAATGTGTTGAGCTTTCGCCCTTTTCTTTTATCGCTGTAAGAAAATTGTTTTTTTTCGTGGTCCTTTCGGTTCATTTTCATGTTCCTTACGGACTCCGCAGCACCCGTGTTGGGCAGCGTATGTCAATTTTCTTTGACGGAACCTTCAGAGCCTAAATTTTACGATACAGCGCCCTTTGGCTCTTGTAGTATAGCTGGGCACATTGTGAGCCCAGTATACTCTTTAGGAGGGACGTGTGAGGTCGCTCTGATTGTTCGGGTTCTTAAGTGTCACGAATCGGCCACGTGCGTTGTGCATAGAGAGGGGGTTCACTTGCCCCCGTGTCAGCCGGGCGACAGTTGCTGTGTTATGTGGGGTCACAGGCACCGCGCGGTGTTGGGTGACGCGTCGCGGCAGGTGCCAGGTGGGCGAGTGCCGATTCCGGGAAGTCGGCATTGTGCGCACGGTGTTGGCAGTCCGCCGACGGTCACACGAGTCCACACAGACCAGCCTTGAAAGGGACCGCTGTACAAGGTATTGTGAGTGTGGCTCCCGAGTGCCTGACTAATTGGAGGCGCCGCCGAGGTTAAGAAGGGCTTAGCAACTCTGACCCCGTTCCGCAGCAGTGAGCATGGACCTAATCTTCTACGCGTCCGGAACGCAATCGCCAGCCTTGTTGTTGGGTGCGACTGCCTGTGTGGTGTCGAAGGCCAGCTTACAGTGCACGCTGCAGGAATGCGGGGCACACGTAAAGAGTGCGTTCGGACGACGGCGTCTTGGAAACACGCACTCGAAGAACTTTGTCTTGTAGACAATAACTCTGAAGTACAAGGAGGGCCATCAGTCTCCCACGCGGACAAACTTTGAGTACGGCCGCGCTACGTGGTATCGATGCCCCTGCTTCCGAGACATTTGCGGCCTAGACGCCGTTGGGATTTGAAACGGTCTAGCGATAACTTGTTCGGGCCTGGCGTGTTTTGCTGACCCCGTCACTAACTACGGAGAAATGAGAGGGCATCGGAGTTTTAGGGAAGAAGGAAAATAGCTTTGTTTTCCAATATGTTTATTTTGAAGAGTAAGCCCATCCCTGTGGGTTGTGGCTTAACAAACGGTTGACTCTGATTGGCAACTGAACCTGTGGGACGGGCCAACGGCCCTACCGCCTTTTTTTTTCTTTGTGTAATTGGGCTATAAAAATCGGGACGACATGCTGTCCCTCAGACTTGGCTGAAATCAGGATTACTGATAGATCAGTGAGGCTACGTTAGACTTGGCTGAAATCAGGATTACTGATAGATCAGTGAGGCTACGTTAGACTTGGCTGAAATCAGGATTGCTGATAGATCAGTGAGCCTCCGTACTATGTACGTTAAAACGAGTCTGGGCTCTAACAGTCATTGAGACAGTCGAAGAGTGAGACTTTGTTTCTCAATTGTTCAACTTTGTAATGTATTTGTTTTACCTGCCATGTATATAGAAAAGTTTGCGTATAAATATTTCTTGTACATCTGATCTGCATCGCTTCCTGTCTGCGTTTGATCAACAACTGCCGATCATCGTCCGAGAAGCTTCAAGTTCCAACGGTGAAGCGAGGACGGAGAACGAACTAAACTTTACTGTGACCATTACCGAAAACAAAAGTTTCGGACTCGGGGCAAACTTTAGTGCTCGGGACTTCTCACTGAGAACGCGTTCTTGCAATAGATAGTGTTCGTTATGGTTAAATGGTCATTGAAACTTAATGAATCGGAAATGTGATCGCCGCCTGCTGATTGCGCATAGTGCTCCGAAAAGAGATTTGTCGAGAACTCTAAAGCCATTGATTCGTCTTTCTGCATTGGGCATACGAGTGAGCGCAATGATTTCATTAACATGAGGGGATTCCAAGTCGACGGAGGCAGCTCCTCAAGTTTCGGAACTTGCGAGTCTCATTATACTGTGTACACATCCAGAAAAGCAGACGCCGTCGGGAAGTTTAGCGATATTCCCACAACAGTGAATTACCTCGCTTTGCCTGGAGGAGTGCTCATAACTTGACGACAGCGTCACGCCTTTTCGGGGCCAAGGGGCTGAAGTAGGTATCCGCAGGGGATGGGAGACGAGGTCTTCCAGCAGCGGTACAAAACTTGCCCTCTTTGGCGGGGGATGCGCCTGGACTTGTCCCCCCACGCTCACCATCAGCACAGAAGCGGTATCGATGTTGCCGCCTGCGTTTGCAGGTGCTTGGCAGTCTCGTTCACTGCGCAGTGATCATTTTTCAGGGACACGAACACCTAGTGACACGTCGAAGCTCGGCGGTGAAGCAACTCTCTTTTTCATCTCACTCACCACAGCGCGCCCACACCATCGTTTGCGCTGGACGTTGAGGCTATGGGCCAGCCGGGTTGGGAAACCCGGCTGCCAACATTAACACCGCTCAATTACCGCAGAGTCTGCGCAGAGTCCATGCGAGCGTGGCAGCCGCGTGAATATAGGCTGGCTGCTGATGACGTCAGCGCTGCCCTGCGCGTCGAGGGCTAACTTGTGTGAATACCGCTTTAGGCAAGGCGGTGCATGGTAGGCGAAGTGTAGTTGTTGGAAACATTTGTTTCCTGTTACTCGATTTTGCTTGTAAATCAACTGAGGCCATATACGAGTGCCTGAAGTTATTGAACGCGACGTATAGCCCAGGATGCGCGTCAGTACGGGGCCTTGCCGAATTCTAGCGTCACTGCGTCCCTCATGGGCGTCGCTTTGTGTGCCACTTGCTTGCAACTCTTGGGCATCGAAGGACGGAGACACGGCGGAGCCTGGAAATTTGATCACTGAATGCCACACGCGAGCAATTATTGATTGCCACGCGTGTTGCAACCATATTCCAATCAATCAAGCAAGCAACCACGGCACAGCGTAAGCGAAGAAACTGTACAACTTTCTTACGCAAAAAAAAACTAGCTATACAATCGGGTTGGACTGCAAGCTCAAATTATTCAGTCACCGTTCACGGAAATTCGCAAACTTTGGTGAAAAAACGCGATTTTCTTTCCGCGTGTGTTTCAACGCTCCGCTAGTCCTTGCAACACTCGATTACAATTTCATATTGCTAACGTGCGTTGTTTGAGACAGCGGCGTTAATTCGCGGAAGCTAAAATACTATTTCCCCACCAGCGACAACGGGGCTGAGGCAAGGCTCTCTTTCGGAAACAAAGCTTGTGTCTATCTTAAATTCCTTCACAATAATTACGGAAGGAGTTGACCTATCGTAGTTTTTGCGCACACAATGAAATCTGTTTGACAATTCCCATTGTGTAATCTTCCTTCATTTGTCTTTCCCCCTCTCTCCTCAATGGAGAGAACCTGCACACCACTTGCACGCACAGTCGCCTACAAGAAGAGCAACTGAATTGTATCTCAATGGCGAATGACAGTGTAGTTCGTTGTGCAAGACTAAGCCTGACAAATTGGCAGTGTTCAATTTTTCCTGCAAATTAAAAAAAGAATGTAACTTTACATATGTTATAGTGTTATACATTACGAAAAGGCTTCGCTGTATAGAAAGGAAATCGATGCGGTCTCTCTGTAAGGCTTTCCGGGAGATTTAGAGCCTTTGTGCGAGCCGGTCATCGGGCAATGAAAGTTGGCTCGCAGCCAAAGAGCCCGACGATGTCGAGGAACGTTTGTCCAGCTTCGCTACATTGAACAGCCAGATAGTGTGTTTCTATATCCCAGTGCTTTGTGCTCGCGAGCGAAGGCAATTATACGTTCTGCCTGCCCCTTTTGCAGTGAGTTTTCCTTTTCCGCCGTCTTTTGGCTGTGCACTCGTACTAATAAAGCCTACCCCATACTTTTTTTTATGCTGGTGAAAAGTGGCTCTTCAGCGCGATGCATGTAGCGCTGGGGTCTTGTAAAGGCTTAGTCAAGCGTAAAAGTTTTTAGGATACTACTGTCGATGATTATGTTGTAATTCGTTCATCGTTAATGCTCGTAAAGTACGCAATTTGTGTGCAGTTTTCCACGGCGGCCAATTACTATCTGGGAGTGTTAATAACCCTGGGAGTGTTAGCCAGCGCCACCACTCACAGACCTTGGCGGCGGACGTGGACACATAACTACTCTACTAGGACACATAAAAAAATACCCAAGAAAGTGGATGGGCAAACAGCACCACGGTAGCTCCATTTGTAGAGCATCGCACGCGAAATGCGAAGGTTGTGGGTTCGGTTCCCACCTGCGGCAAGTTATATTTTCATCCACTTTCATTTCCATTAATTTATAATTTCTTTATTTCATTTATTAAGCACAAGTAATTTCCCCTATGTTGTCCTTGGTGTCAGTGTTTGTTGGCTTCTTCTGATATGACTAATAAAAATCGAGCCCCTCGGTTAACCCCCTTTCTTCTCGTTCATTCTATATATATATATATATATATATATATATATATATATATATATATATATATATATATATATTATATTATATTGTACCATTGCATAATTATCGTTGCACCTTTTCTGTGTCGGAACATTCTGCACTTGTGCAGCTTGCTATTTGTTGTAGTTTTATTTATTTATTGTAATACAGGATGTACTCGTATTGTATATTAGCCACTTGTAACAGCTCACCACAATTAATAGCATTTTTTTCATTTTTATTGTTTTGTTTTGTTTTTGCGGTGAATTTCTCAGTCCTTGTAACTGGTTTACCTTGTTACCAGGTCTACAATTTAGAACCACGCATTGTCTGCCCAACTAAGCACTCAAGCCTTAATGTTTATACGGGCTGTAACTTTCTCCTCTACGTTGTTCATGAATTATTATTATTATTATTATTATTATTATTATTATTATTATTATTATTATTATTATTATTATTATTATTATTATTATTATTATTATGTTGCTGTTGTTGTTGTCGTCGTTGTTGCTGCTGTTGTTTCGGTTCTTCTTGTAGTTGATGATGATGAATTGAGTGCGCGGGAAACGAGACAATTCCGTTGAACCATGCTGAGGTCCCCAAACATGTGATTCTAATCTGCTTTAGTGTAAGGGAGGAAGTTCTAAACCGGACGCGTCAGTGTACGTAGTTTACACACCGAATTAAGTTAAATGAAGTTCAAGGCTCGTTGCGTCAGATGCGTATTAGACTACTTTTGAAAATGTCTTATGCAAGAAATCATGCGGGCGCACTTTCTTCTCCATGGAGGAATAAAGGCTTTAAGAAAGACATGCGATTACCATTGCAAGATGCGTCATTGAAGTTTACACAGCCATCCGCGGCGCTCTCGTCTCTTCATTTTTTTAACGTGAAACGTCTTTCGTATCGGTCAGAATAAGGGGTTACTTGCGAAAACCGCATCGAACGAAAAGTTGTTATAGTATTGTCACTTATACCTTTGCAACCGCCCTATCCACGTACCTTATAGTTTGGTATTGTTGTGTAGAGCTTTGAAAGAAACCGTTACTCGATCAGGCATATATGTGTCGCGAGCTCATATTGCGCCCGTCACGCAACGTCCATGATGCAACGAGATCCTTCCATATTTTTATGTTTCTATTGAAAAAAAAAAAAACCGGGGAGTTGTCGCCATTTGCTGGCGACGGCTACCTCTCTTCAGTTGGTAGGATTAATGTAGGATAGTTGTAGGGTAATGTAGGATTAACGACATATATGAGTTCTTGTACTAGGCGATTCGTAAACGAATAAAGAATATGTAGCAGCACTAAGATAGCAGTCAGTGTCGTAAATTTCTGGTTGTATCAAAAATCAACAAATATCTGGGGTACAAAATTCTGAGCTGGTTCAGTGAAGCGTTGAAGTGATTTAACTGAATTTAACCTCTTCGTTTGGCGTTTAGACAGGCAGGCTTGGCAGTGCATTCGTCGATGTGAGTGACAGCGGTCACGAGCTTGCCATGGCCACAGTCGGCGAACCTATAGAAAGCTCAAAACTGTGCTCGTCAGGAGTTACAAAGCTTACAAGCGTGCGATTTTGTTGCAGAAATTTGATATGGTGCCCCCCACGTTTGACACTTAGGGTGGAGAAATGACCTGAAGGAACTCGGGCAGCAACACGCAGAGATGCTAGAACGTTACATCACGCCCACCACTTCTGGCCACGGCGGGTCCACTTCTAATAGGGAGAGAGCATGATTGCAAGAGTAGACCGTAAGACACCCACTAGCTGTACGATAAGTTTGCCGTGTACACCCTTCTTCTTGATTTGATAAATGCCACCTGTGTGTTCGGTTGTGTCAATTAGGTAGCTTAGAGTGCCCGTATATCCTCAGCAGCAGACACAAAACGTTTCACGTATACCCCGCTGAGGGTGCGTGCCAGGTACAACTCACTCGGTAGCTTTTCTTTTCACATTCATAACCATAGAGAAATGATTAACAAAGCGCGAGCACTCGTAGGCGCTCACAGATTGCAATCCGAATTGGGGCACGTAGAACCCGCGATCATGTGTATAACCTCTATGCATATGCAAAGACCAACGGACAAACACCCGCGCAAGAATCTGAAACGGCGCCGTACGATCTGTAAGAAACCATGGACGTTTTGGTCGCATGAACGAGAAAAAGAAAACGTTGTTTTGATTGAAGTGCGGCACTATTTGCAACCGCTCAAAAGTCGTGTACGGCGAGTTTGGCGTAAGCATCACATCTATGTTGTCATTTTTGACTTGCCCGCTCTGAGTCACTGAAGCATCGTGTTATCGCGCCACCCCGAGCTGAAAGCCTGTGCACGGGCCCGCTCCAGTGTTGCCTCTCCACAAAGCTGTAAATTAAAGAAAAAGAAAAAGAAATGAAACGAGAAGGAGGGCGTGTGTAGGTCAAGAGGAGAAGTGAAAAGTAGTGTGAAAGAGGCCGGTGACAAATGTCTCTCGGGTCGCATCAGTTGTCCAGCTCGAAGCGGCGCGGCCTGAACGACGCCCATGGGAAGACGAGTGCAACGACGGCGTTGCCTCGTGTATATATGGTGGCGCAAGTTCCCGGTCGCTTCCAGTGGGCCAGGCCAGCTGCGAACTGGCCGCCCTGTTTCTCAAACAAGCTGGCCGCTCGAATATTTGTTTTGCTTTTTTGTGGAACGTTCTGGTTCAGCGCGCTGCTTCGAGAGGCACCGTCAATGGGTAGTGAACGAACGCAATTCCCACTGCACTGTAGACAGATTCGAAAGCAGTCACTTAAGAGTGCAGTTGCCTCGAAGTGCGACTCGGTAAAATATCGCTATACGACTAATCCTACAGCTCTGTACCCAGCACGCGGCTTGCTGGTAGCATGAAAATCGGCAGTCTCTTTCAGTACAGCGCCACTCCTAACAAAAAGCTTGGGAGACACTTAAGCTTCGCCTTTAATAGTAGAACGCGATAGCATCAACAAATCATGAGCTATTTCACTCTGTGAAGATGGTTGACTGGCGGAGCTATTTAGCACACGACACTCCAGAAGCCGACAACACTGATCGTCTTCATGCTTCCACTGACAAGGTTTGACAATATCTATGTAAAAATGGGCACTATAGTGACACATACAAGCAAATCATCGAGAGCCAGTCAGCCTTTAATATTTAATATTACAGAAGGTAACAAGTTAATGCAGGCATGACCTCCAAGACTTGGCGACGTGAACCGACTGTGCGCGTCACCTGACCTCTGAGTCCGTAATAAGGGACACAAACATACGCTGTGTATCCCCCGCGACACCGCAACCACTCTCGTCGCAACCACGCGTATTTACCACGGGTCTTTTCCCTTTCCACAATTTTAACTCTACTGCCTCGACGCAAAGCCGGCGTGGCAGCAGGTGTTCAGGATCGTGCCTTTCGCGCTATAATAGGATTCCATGCGGTGTACCGCGCACCGCTACACAACACGGGTCCAACAAGCGGCAACGACGCCGCGAGGGTGGCCGCGTTTCTTCTCTTGCGCATTCTCTCCGTTCTTTCTGCACTTGTCGAGCTTGCTTACGCAATAGAGGGACGCGCGCAACAGCCCGGAAGTACCACTCTCTCCTGCGGACACCCGCTAACGCGCGCTAATCGCCTCCATTTTCTTCCAGGCATAACTTTGCGCTCTTGATGAGCACGCTTAAGCGCAAAGCGAGAGGCGTGCACATAGAGGGCGCAACAAGTGGGGACTAACGTACACACAAACACACATAAAAAAAAGCTAAGGTGACCGCATACACACGCACGCAAAAACAAAAGCAAACGCGGACGCGGACAAGCACACGAACACACGCACGCGCACACAGAGCAAATAAAACACACAGAAGCACGAACATATACAAACCATTCTAGCCAACTATGCGTCCATTGCTCGCTTCCATAAAAGGAAAGAGACTTGCGGATCTAGTGATTGCTCATATACGCATCCGTCGCCCAAAGCGCGCGCTCTAACATACTCAGAGAGAGAGAGAGAGAGAGAGAGAGAGAGAGAGAGAGAGCTGGTTGCTAAGGTAATTTCTGTACGCTGTATCGCATGTCTCGAGAATCGAGCAGGAAACCTACATACAATCATGGACAAAAATCGTGAGGAAAGCGGTGCCGGACAGGGAGGACTTGGCGAGGCATGCCTAGCACAGCTGGTCGTGTTCCCAGGAGCCCGCAGCGCTTCTGGATGAAACGAGCCCGGCGCGCTTGCGCTTGCGAGCGGTGTAGGAAGTGTCTCTTCACCCGTGTTCATTTTTGGAACTGTGAGGAAGCTCTAGTGTGCCCGGCGGCATTTTGATTTGTTTAACCTGTTTCGCACTACGCTTTATCGTGAAAGCCGAGACGGAATGTTTAGCCGTGTAATTATTGGGTTTGAAAAGAAACCGGCTACGCAGCCTCTTTCTGTATTCCATTTAAGTCTGGTGAAGCTTCGCTGTATATGGTGCGCTGAACAAACGCCTTGGGTCCTTTCTCTAGTGTAGGAAATTGGAGAGTAAAGCAAAAAGAATACAATAAGTTGGGCATTGTATTTGCTTAGATCGTCATCTTGTTTTAGAGCATTAGTCTAAACCAGTCCTTATAGTTGGCGGAGGACAAAAGAAAAAAAAAAGAAGATCGGTCGTTTGTACTTGAACTTCCGATAATAGTCAACTACTGGCTATTTTCTTGCTTCCATGTTATGTTCTCGGCAGTGTTGCCGCTTCGGCTTCTGCAATATAGGCTGCTTCCCTCGATGAATGTTCACAGCGCACACTAGAAAATTTAGTTGATGTTGTCTAAGCATGCAGAGTTTTGTCAAAGAGTACTCACACGCAGTACTGACTCATCTTTTTGCTTGCTTATTTTTCCGTCCCCATGACGTACTTGAGAAGCGATTCTCCGGACATCTTTCATACTTTTCGCATCTCCTATCTTCACAATTCCGGGAGCCGTAACCTATACAGTTTAAAGATGGAGAAATTGATTTCGGCAACCTATGTTATGGTCTGCTTTATCTGTCTTCGGTGCATGCAATATTAATACTTATTTTTTCAGCTTGGTCCATTGTTTGCAACTCTGCAGCAGTCTCTTAGTTAATTTAATTGTAAAAGCAGGAACAGATAAAACGAATTACTTCTTTTAAGCAGGGAATGACCATGTCGCTATGTTTATACTCATCGTAAAGCGTGTCTTTTATCCTATTCGTTTCATTCTAGTGATATATTCCCTCTCGTTCACTGCGCCAACTGAAGACTGCTTTTCGATATATCCTTAGCAGAAAGACGAACTTAGACGTCCAGTTGCACTTGCACGCCATCTTACTGCAAATGTATCAATTGTGTTTTTTCTTTTGTTCCAAGCGCAGTATCGTTTTGGAACAGTGCAAGTGAATTTTCACTAGTAGTAAGATTATAAAAAAAGTACTTCAGAAATGTGGCCCTTCCGACCTGATTTCTGATCACCTGCCATCTTCGTTACTTTTTTTTTTTATTTGGAGAATATTGCAGGCCATCAGGAGGCCCTAGCAGGAGTGCATATAAATATATTCAACTAATACAAGAATACATGCAATTCAGATAGATCAATAAAAAACCCCAAGTATTGTAACAACAACAACAATAAATAACTTAGAAAGTGCGATAACAAAAATGAACGAAAAGAGGGCACTTTTGCAAACCTATATGTTCTAAAATAAATGACAACGCTGAAAGCCACTACAACTCTTCAAGCACCCAAAAAGATTAGGCTATACAATCAAGCTAATAAAAAAATGCGCGAAATACTGTAACAAAAGCAAAGCAACAACATACCAGTTTGAATCAGGCAAATAGACACGCATATGCGTAAGGTAACAAGTACCAAGAAAACAGAAGGGTACCAACATAAGGTACCAACAAAACAGAAAAGAAAAAAAGATACCGGCGTGCTTAGTACTTAACGTTATAATCACCATTGATCATCCTGGCGAAATTATGGCAATAACTACTATAACTTACGTCAACGCGACAAATCTTGCAGGCATCTGTCCATAAAACTTGTAGTGCTTGGTATAAAACTCGTAGTGCTGGTAAAAGAACAAAAAGAGCTTACTCGTCCTTGACTCTTTCTTCATGCGTGCTGACTATACACTATTGCATAATGTTTACCAGACGGCTATTATCTTTTTCTTTGCTCTTTTTTATTTGTCAACGACCACCGCATATTAGCGAAACAAAACTCTCCCCACGAGCACGCTACTCCAGCTTGAGTATGTTTGCGGTGTCATAACGGATCATTATAACCTATTAAGTTAGCCTCCATCGGAGCAACGCTAACAAGTTAAGAAACGTGCGGCTGCGATAAGACGGAGAGCCGGCATTGCAGGAAGCGTGCTCCCCATTCAATCGTGAATGGAAAGTGGGAACATGAACGGAAACGGAAGAGAGAGGCACAATGTAGTGCGGGCACAGAAAAAAAAGAAAGGAAAGAAAGTATGGTCGCCACCAACTGACGGTCGATTTGTCATCTGCCGTGTTCGACAATGTAAGCGCGAGCACTGTAGTTGGCGTGGCGGCTTTAGCGACCGTGGCCTGTTGGGTTGCAGACATTGGAAGTTTTCTTCAGCATGCGTTGGCACAGAAGGGCTTCGATCCGTTTCGTGAAACAACTTAACAGCTGAACAATTAGGGCAAGGGCTTGCTAAATGGGGCAGATAGACTTTGTTCCATTTTGTGTAGAGAGGGAGAGAGAGAGAGAAATGAAATGAGAAAGGCGGGCAGGTTAACCGACAGAGGTCCTTTTGCTTTACTTCCCTACACTGGAGAAAGTGAACGGGGAAAGAAAGAGGAAAGTAATATATAGTGGCGAGAAAGGAAGCAGACGAAAAAAAAAAAAAGAAAGGCCGGTAGGAAACGCGTATAGGAGTATCAAAATTTCTCTAATAGTCCGCTCGAACGTGAAAACTTCAACACAGACTCAAACGAATTCTTGTGTGGCGACCATATGCACCGGCGTTCCAGGATTGCCGGCTTCGAAGGTCGTCGAGACGAGTCAACGTTGTCGCGAACCACTGCCTGTGTGCGTCGTAGCGACAACAGTGGCAAACGACATGGACCGTGTTTTCACTGTCGTTTTTTTCCGTTGCGGAAATGAAAGCAATTTGCGAAAGTGGCACTAAGCCACAGCCAGGAAAATACTGTTGTCTCGGGTCGGAATGGTCCAGTTGGAGGACGGAGTCGAAGAGATGGGTCTACTCGAAGCACACGTGTGTGCTGGAAGATGTGTGTGTTCCCTAAGGACTGTGATATTATTGCGAACAATCCCTTGTGTTGGAATACAAGTACAGTACTTCACAATGACGCCTAACGAAAGACAATGAAGGTTTTGCCAAAGTTGAAAACATGTTCGGTAACAGTTAAAAAAGTTAATTTTCTTTATATTGCTTTGGCCCAAGTTGTGCGCATCAGCGTTTGTTGCATAGCGTTGGATTACCCGTTTCGCTTCACATAGATTCCAGCATGCGTGCTGCAGGTGCAAATTTTTCAGTATCTTCTTTTTTTTTTATCAACAAGGCGCTTGTTCTAGAGAAATGGTCAACAGCGCGGCATGGGGATCCGAGCTCAAAATTAGTGGAATACGACGACACATCGTAACCGAGGCACCTTCGGGACGTGAACGTTTGCGCCGTGCACCTCATTGCTAGCGTAACAAAATTTTCAAGGAAGTGTCGATGCTCGATAAATGCGTTTATTAAACTGAAAATTTGTTGCACACTAGTTGTACAGGAACCAAAAATATTGTGTAGAAATGTTTGCGAGAAAAAGGGGGAAAGTCATTGTGGATCCCATTACGTCTGCATATGGGCCTCTGGTTCATGTATTGCCCATAGCTTGCCCATGTATTGCCCATGTACTGCCCATAGCGATGAAGTATAGAAAAACCTTCGCACTGTTTACAACTTCTTGAAAAACAAGGCATATGAGTCTCTCGTATACGCTAAGATTGTAGTGGCGTGAATATTGCCTCCAAGGCAGGCGAAGAAGATTGGCTCACTTGTGGGCAGCACGAGAATAGGACGCTCTAGCGTGCTCGCCCTAAACGGCCGCGGCGTCGGCTGCTCCCGAGGTCCCGCTGCACCATGGCTGGCAGCCCTAAATAAACCGTCGCTACGGCGGCTACCTCTTCGCGCCCCCTCGCAGAAGACGGCCTTCCACAAACAGCGGCTAAGAAAATTTTTCTCTTACACTGGACGGACAAACTTTTATGACTGGGAAGCAACACAAAGTGCTCGTGATTCTCGACCGACAAATGTTGCGGGCATGAAAAATCCATGCACTTGAAAGTTAACTCTGTTATAAGCTTGCTTCGCCGACTAGCCGAAGCAACAGCGGGATTACCAGTCACATCATTAGAGCGAGATTATAATGCATGCATTCATACAAGAAAGGAAAGAAAGAAAAGCTTTTACTCATTTACTTTTTATGGCTTGTTGCACACTTCTGAGAAGCGGCCCGAACTTTTACTATCAAAAAGGCTGCGAATGTGTCTTGGTGACCCCGGAGCAATCTCGAGTCCTCTTATTACCACTGAGGCTAGTCCCAACCTTACCTACTGATATCAAAGATTAATACCTGTCGACACCTTTACTGCCTTTTAATGCAACCTGAGAAGCCTCCACTAAACCATGCCCATAAGGAAACAACGATAAGTTAAATTCACGAGGTTGGTCGTAAGTATATAACATCATTAAGCAGTTGTAGCTATATTACCCTTCTTCCATTCTGAAATCCCCCGAAAATGGTTTACTAATGCTAAAGATGATAAAAAATAAATACCTCATTTATTGGTCTTCAAAATTGTTCGTCGGCGCCCTTATTCCAGAAGGACGTTGAGAGAGAAGTTTAATGATACGAAATGCAGAGAGGTCAGCCTGAGGTATATTCCTCTAGCCAGCTACTTGGCGTTGGGGGAAGGAGAAGAGCAAAAGAAAGAGGGAAGAAAGAGGCGCATGATGGGTGACGATGACGAGAGGAGGAGGATGTAAAACATATGGCAAGCAATTTGGCATGCTGAAAGCCTACAATCCAGGTTCGAACTTTTTAAAAAGTTGAGTAACGCCTGGATGGCCTTGAAACTAGATTGAGCGTCTGGCCAAGGGCTCAAACTAACGTATTCCGACAACGGTGCTTTGTCTAGACGCGTAAGGTCATTGTTCAACTTTTGACGCACTTCCACGTACTCAGGGAAGGCACAAAGCACATGACCTAAAGTCTTATTCACATTGCACAGCTTACAGTCTGGAGACTCGGTGCGCCGCATGAGGTGCACGTATCCGCGCGTAAACACTACCGCCAGCCTGAGTCTGTGCAGAAGACTAAAAGGCCGTTGAGTTTGCTTTGTTACTTTGAGAGATATGTTCATGATACCCTCGTAGCAACTGGCGCTACAATTGATGTACTCCTCATAATGTCAGCACTCACACACAAAGGCGTATATATATATATATATATATATATATATATATATATATATATATATATATATATATATATATATATATATATATATATATATATTTGTCTAGACGCTAGAGTCGTCATTTATGTTGTCTAGTGCTGGGACTGAGATCCCGCGTCAGTATACATGCCGACCACGCGGCTCATCTCAAAGTTTTCACGCTCACTGCACGAATATAGGCCTCTGCAGCAACTGTACGACGAAGCCGCGCACTCGCATCACTGTTACAACTTGTAACTCTTTTCGAATTGCTTCGCTCACTGATATCTACACTTTTCTTAAGCCTAAGTAAAGCAAAACAGAGCTCAGCTATATTAAATTTGGTAGGGCATCATTAAGCTTAGTCTACGACTCAGGTCATCATGAAATAAACAGTTGACTGCGGGTTAGCGCTGAACTTAAAACGGTAACTAAGGCTGCTTCGAAGCTGATGAAATGCTAAATGTCGACAAAGATTCTATGCTGAGCTGAAAGTAAGAGTATCCATCGATGTAGCTACCTGGCGCTGACAGGTCTGCTGCTCGAGCTTAGACACCATGAAATGTCGAGCCGGACCACATTTCACAGCTGGCTCTGACATTCGGATGCAGAACTATTTCCGCAGAACTTCCCGCATCGGGTGCATGCGAGGCTTTCTATGGCCCTTTTGCTGTACCCGTGAGGTGCGCTTGGGGCTTGAAGTTCTTACGGCGCAGTTCCTTCTAACTGGATCAGTGGATAGGGCACCGACAGCTGAGCGATATAAGTTAAAGGGCTTCCATTGGCGATAACAATTGTTTGCTGCCCAAAGGCAACTCCTACCACCAGAAACTTTGACACTATAACCATTACATGCAGGCTTGATTCCATATCTGTCCCCTAACTTGCGAAAGGGGCCACGGATACTAAACGAACAGAGTAGCAGATAGCTCGAGGCACCATAAAAACATGCTATGGGGACATTGTGCCACAATAGATTCGGCACTTGTAGACGCAAGCACGATGGCACAGGCACACTTCCACTCCCCCCCCCCTCCATCCACCAAAAAATAAAAGAATAAGAAAATAAATAAGACAAAGTCAGCAGAGATAACAATCTCCACGGACTGTATGATCACAACATATGGTGGCTGGGCCGGCCCCATCTCGCATCGTTAGAGTATCGCACATCCTACAGCAGCGCTTGTTCGATCATTATTTGAAACAATATATGTATATATATATATATATATATATATATATATATATATATATATATATATATATATATATATATATATATATATATATATATATATATATATATCTGTGTGTGTGTGTGTGTGTGTGTGTGTGTGTGTGTGTGTTGCATAAAACAACTTTACCCATTTGCATGACACCCCAAAAACGGTTCGGTTCGCTACCCCGTAAAGAAAGAAAATTACGGCATAACTCCTCTCACGATAACTTTCCATGGCAATGTGAATAGCATTCGAGCAATGTAGCGACAGATCATATTCCTGAAGTCACGCTTAGTTGACGCGTGTAGTGTTAATATGAGACTATCGTTGCTTCGACTATGTATTACATACACCGACATCGTCCCACTTTGCTAGGGTACTCGCTTGTCAAGGGGGCCCATGAGCATAGACACATGATGACGACTGCATGGATGGATGGATGGATGGATGGATGGATGGATGGATGTCAAAGAATGCTATTCGCATTAAAAAAAAGACCGCGGGAACGACGAGACTCAAATATGTCGCAAGAGCACCTTTGATCACAACCAAAAACCGATGAAAAGGTAGCGACGTGAAGGGAAGAAAACGAGTAACAGCAGGAATTGTTAGAGACGCAACGAAGCTGGGGCATCCGTTCTGCGCACCCTACTTTCTTATTAGGGAAAGAAAACCATACGTCCTTTCATGATCAATGCAGTATACACTAAGGTTACGTCAGAAGCTCTTCAGACGTCGGGTGCTGAAGTGTAGTGCTCAAAAGAGGTGCCAGGAAAAAATAACAAGAAAAAAGAACTGCTGAAAGACGTCGTACAAAGAAGCGGATAGAAACTACGGTTAGACAAAGAAAAGAGAGAAAAGAAGCCACCTTCAAACACATCCTTTCGCCGCCTTCGCTGTCTTCGATCGTCTCGCACAACCGCTGCCTCACCTGAGCTCGGAGACAAAAACGCGAGAAAAACGTGAGAAGACAGCCGAGAAGCCCGCAGGCGTGCCTACGTTTGCGATCTTGCTCCGATATCACGGCGAGACTCCAACTCCTCAACGACGAAAGAACAAACCCGTGAATCCCTTTTGAGGTTTCCGCGTAGGATGTGGGAGCTTCAAGGAGCTTCCCTATAGATGCCGAATCCTGCCAGGCTGCGATTATTTTCCTTGCGTGTGTGTCTCTATTTGTTCCCTGTTTTATATTTCACCCATTCGGCAGGTTCACCATAAAACGTGGCCCACTTAAAGTTTTCTATTGGCCCGCAATTGTTTTTCATGGATGCGGTGCTTTCTAAAGGATTCTTCAAGAAACTCTACCGGTGGGCACCACTGTGTCTCTTTTTCTCGTACTACCACTTGGTACCTTTTCGAAATCAGAACGCGAAATCGATAGCAGCAGCCACCACAGTATGTCCGCGGTGTCGCAGCAAATAAATATGCCGTGGAACCGGTGAGCAACAGCAAAGCGTTTTGTGGGTTTCCTTTTGTCTCTAGCGATTAAGCCATACTTCCTACAGTCGAAGCAATACCATTCATGTATAGTTCCACCGTTCCACCAGTTGCAGATTTCGTGATGGCAATATCGGTGGCTAATGTCGCTACATGCTAAGTAATGAATTATTACCATTTGAAGAAATGTAGTGATTGCAATGAAGGTCTGTACTAAAGCTTAACTATTGGCACCTTTTCGTGCTCCCAGACATTACTGCCACGTGCCTGTAAGGGTATCAATAGGTAATATATCGTCATATTTGCACTGCCCCAATATGAAAAAAATAAACTCGTAATCTGTTAAAAAAAAACCTCAGCGCCATCAGAAAAAAAAAAGAATACAACTTTCAACTAAAATTTGTATTTCCCCTTTTATTTTAGCCACCATGTACATACTTAGAGTAGCTCATTGTATTACCGTATATTCTTGCGTTGTAAGCGCACCTGCGTTTACAAATAAGTATACCAACCATTTAGGGTCTTATAGCAACACTTGATTGATCAAGGGTTTATCAAGGGCTTTATTAGGTTAGCGTCGACGTTTCAACAAGACAAACTGCCTTCGTCACTGCCCTGACAAACACAAGCCCCGCTCAAACGGAGACAACTCTCCATCTCAAAACCTTGCGTCCAGGCCAATGTTGCCCCAACTAGTGGTGTATAACAAGCTCTACTGATTTTTTTTTCTATTTTTTAGTGCCTCGGTGATGTAGCTTCTGAAGTTGCTGGTGTTTTTGCATTTTACAGGAAAACAATAGCGAAGGCTATAACTTCTTTAAATGTTCGACTTTTTTAATAGCTCATATTATTACTTTTTCAGTGCATAAGTCCTAAAGTGTGAGCGTTCACTGTGCACGAGAAACATGCGTTATGTTTCTTTTTTTGCATTTCGGGCTTTAAAAAACGCAAAAAAAATATTAAGCCAATCTAGATCAATGTATTATTCGTCTAGAAATCTATCATTGTTTTATGTGTGACAATACGTCACTTTGTGGCGAAGGAATTTGCCGCCCAATGTGCCACTGCCCTCCTGAATCTGAACCGCTCCCTCCCAGAACGGATGAGTCGAAGTAATATCCGTGTGACTTCCCTCTAGACTGCTCTCTGTGAACGAGCCAGTGCTGACGTCAAGTTAGAGGCACCATATTCCGGAACAGGAGGCGCCACTTGCATTTTTAGGTTTCGTTCTTTCCAATCTTACAGAATGCGATGTTCTCGCCACGAGTGACGAATTCGTTATTGCGAAACTTTAATCTTATAATCCTTAATATTTTCATTTAGTATGAATTTGATCGTAGCCCAAGGGCGCACTGAAAGTTCTTCTTTTTAACTTTATGTAGTGGCTGTAATCTTAGGCCCTTCCAAAACCAGTTTGAAGATTGGATTAATGCATGTTTCTGCCATGCCGTGTGGTCTTTCGAGCCACCCACCATGCCACAAATCTTCCAGATCACTGCATTGTTACTGCTTCGCAAATGCCACATTGCAGAACTCACAATAAACACTGTGTCCCGTGCCTGTAAAAGCTTTGTTTAACATACCACTTTCGTCACCATCAGGAATGCAGGGATTTTTACGGATTTCTCAAGCAAACATAAGCAGCTATCAAAATTTTATGACCCGTGGAAAGACTTGCCCAGCCTGACGCTTTTATCCTCCTGTGAACGCTGCATAACTGCTGTGAGTAGTATGGCCAAATAATTCATTCGCTACTTCAAGCAACGCTTTCTTAACTGTAATGACTTCTTTGTATGTAATTCTTTTGGATCAGCTACCCCGGGAGCCAAATACTACTATTGTTCATAATTTACCCCACGCATGCTGCCCAAAATAT
>NC_134573.1:112770274-112847774 GCF_050947875.1 Dermacentor variabilis | reverse complement strand
CAGTTTTTCAGCGGATTGTCAATGTTACCGATTTGTGGCCTCGTCGCAAGAAGCGCCTATGGTATCCGAATGCGAGCAGGAGCGATCACCAGGGAATGTACTGTGATACATGTATAAATAGAGAATAAACGTCACTCGTCAGATCAGATTTCGATTACGTGCGACTTTTCTCGCCCCTATAGTAGGGTTATGAGTGCTGCTTGTTCATTTTTCAGGCTAAAATCTTGCCCAAGAAAAAGTAAGATTCGTAACTCACAGCTAAGGTACTGGCTGGGTTTTTACCGTAGCTAAACAGTGAAAGCAGTATTTCGCGTGCACAACAGGATAAACGCATACATTAAAATCCCAAGTGAAGCGCTAATCACTGTCGAATATACGTCAAATTTCAATAAAAATAAATTCTGAATTTTTTTAGGTGCCGAAACCTCCAATTGATCATCAGGCACACCGAGGTAGGCAACTGCCAATTAATTTTGGCCCCTCAGGCTTCTTTAAAGGGTTACTGGCACAATATTTCGAACAATTCATCTTTTGCAATAAATGAACGTCCTAGAGCTCTAAACCGCAGAAAGAATTCACGCAGAAACACCTCTGGGAGTTCTTTAAGCATCAGTAAATATTGTGCCACTTGCTCATCTCCACGCATCCCGGTGTCACTATCAATGTTATGAAACTTAATCAAGCCAGCACAAACGACAGCACTGTGGTGACACGAACGGATGCGGACGGCGGCATCAGGTGCGCTGATGATGTTCCCATCATTACAAGCCGCTGTCACTCTTTAACGCCTTGTTCATCCGCGTGGAACAATTTCCAAACGCACTCGGGCGGCAGCCTCGTATGGCACCGCCGCGCGGGCCCAATCTCGAAAGCAATCAGTGATGTCCGCAAAGAGTGCCAACTGCTGATAAGCTTCCCGCGCTATGTTCTCGACAATTACTTAGCGTTGGAGAGAGACGCGCGAGTCCGTATCTTGAAAGCGATCTGCGAAAGTGGCAGAGTGACGTGTGTGCTGGGAGCTCCGTGAGGCCGCTGTGTTCTCGCCGCTTCGTTGGCGTTGAAGCGAGAAGCTGCACGGACGTGAATCCGCTCGCTGCTGTTGGCGCGATCTCGAAAGCGGTCGTGTTACGGGACGGACGGAGGGACGGTTTTTAGAGCGCAGCTCTTTGGCGTCCGTTCCTGGGTTTCGCGTCGTCGTCGGCGTTGTCGTCGGCCTCGTAACCAGCTCCGCCCCCCTTTCATCCCCCCAGCGCTAGCAGCGACCGACTGATACCGCTGGATGCCGCTGACGCCGCTAGAGAGTCAAGATAACGTGACTGCATAGAACACCGTCGCCGCCATGCAGAAAGAGGAGGAAAGGGCCCCCCCCCCCTGTTCTTGTGTGGCGGATAGGGTGCTCTTCAGTTGCCGACGCGCCGGTTATTTCACGTAGGCCCCGGCACGTCGACGAATACGTGACCACCTTCCCACGGCTAGACCTGGTTCTTAGCGCTGCGGAAGCGAGGGTATCATATTGTTTGTGTCGGCATCGGCGGCGTTGTCCCTGAAACCAACTCCGCAGCTGGGGTTGACTCACTATCGGCGTCAGCGGCATCAGTCAGTCACTGCTATCTCTTCCCTCCTCCCTTTATCGTGTTGTCCGCTTGCTGCGCGCGCTTCTGCCCCCATCGTTTGCCGCTGGGTGTACACGCCGCCCCCCTCCCGCCTCTTCCTGCAAGTCTCCGGTTGTCAAAGCGCCGGCTCGAACTTAATTCCTTTCTTCGCTCCTCCTCCAATGCAACCCCTGTGCGGTGGCAATCAGAGAGCCAGATCGGTGGCGGCGGATCTGTATATGTGCACCGCCCGAGCCGATATTGCCGCTGCCGTTCGCCCTGTGCGGTGGCAATCAGAGAGCCAGATCGGTGGCGGCGGATCTGTATATGTGCACCGCCCGAGCCGAAATTCCCGCTGCCGTTCGCCACTGCGAAATTATCTGCCAGTTCTTTCTGAGCCATGAGCGAGACGACCGATGGAAGTCCTCCGTCTGCTGCTGCTGCTGCTGCTGCTGCTAAACGAGCTGCCAGAGCAGAGGCCCAGCGCCGTCGCCGTCAGAATCCAGAGGTGCGTGCCGCCGAAGCAGAAGCTTACCTAGTGGAGTCTTTGTTAAAGGAATACGTGTGAAAAATAAAAAAAAAATTCTGTGATAGCGCATACATGTGTTGCTCGATTTCTTTGCCTCAATCTATCGAAAAGGTGAAACAGCTTATTTGCTGCGCTCAAATTTCGCATTAGGAAGTAACGTAATCGTCGGTAATTTTTTTTCTATGCGTAAGAATTGCAAATGCTTACGCATTCAAAATTACAGAGAAGCCTCAGAGCGCCCTAAATAATTTAGTATAACAACTTTTCTACGGCCAGTTTGTGTTTTGTTTTCCTAGAGGATACTCTTTCGTGGCATCACGACAGAGTGTGTGATCACGTGGTAGCTGTACATTACGACATGTTGACATTCGCTCCGGCTGGCTTGGTCGTCCACAGGGCTGCTACATCAGCCTTCACAATGAGTGGCAGCATGCGGGATGAACGAGTGAACTGGAACGAGCGGCTAGACGTTGTACGGTCCTGTTCCCATATATTGTTTCCTGATGTCACGACATAGGCAATCCTCATAGAAACGAAACCGAAACTGGCTGTCGAAAAGCTATTGTAAGAAATTATTAACGTCGCTTTGAGGCTTATCGATATCTTTTTCTAGGGTTCATAATGTCTAGGCTTCCATTTAACGCAAGATATGCATAGTACAACATATCGTGTCCGTACCCATTTAACGAGCAGTTAAATTTAAGTACACGAGCGGTTTTGCATGTCAACCCCATATAAATGCTGCTCCCACGGCTACTATTGAAATCGTGATCTCGAATACAGAAACGCAATGACATAGCCACTTAGTTGCTGCAGAAAGTAATCGTCAAATTTCTTCTAATCTTTTTTCGCCTATCTTTGATAGAGTTTAAACAAGTTGAAAAAAGAAATATGGGGTTTTACTGGCCAAAAACGATTACCATTATCAGACACGCCATAGTGGGGACTCCGGAAATTTTGACCATCTGGGGTTCTTTAATGTGCGCCTAAACCTGATTACACGGGTGTTTTCGCATTTCCTTAACCAAGTTGAATGCATCCGATTGAGACAGAGAGCGATATACTTTCCCTTTGGGGCCGGAACCCTCGTTGAGACGTAGTTCGTGCAGAGGATAATGAAATAACCTCATTGTGGGTGCTTAACAGGCTTCCAAGCAGGCTCTCACATGACAGCGCATTGACTTTGAGCAACGGTGCGCATTTTCTTTGTTTTCTAGAAGAACTGTCTCGGTGCAGTTAAGTGGCCGCCGCGCACTTTTCAGGGACGGAACGAAACAGCGCACACTAGACGAGCTGTCACAGAAAAGGCACCGAAGCGCGCAAAAAGTGTCGAAACGACGAAAGAAACAAGAGAGAGAGGAAAGCAGGAGCGTTGGAAACCCGTGGAAAAGAGGTTCGAGCTGTAAATTTAGACGGTCCGGCCAAGCGTGAAGCGGCTGTCACGAATCGCGTCTCCGGGGCCTGAGTGCCGAATAATCGATCCGGCTTGCAGCGGTTCCTACACACCCTCCCCGGGAGGGAGGCGTGCCCTTGTGTGGTCAAATCGAAGTTAACTGCCCACTTTTGGGCGCAGATATCCGGGATCCTTTTCTTCTTCTTACTGCGCATGAATGATGACAGGAAAATTCACTGGCGTCGTGCCCAGCTGTGCAATTATTGGCATACATTCCGGTGCCACCACCCAGATTATTTTTCTTAGACGAAGATGTGCGTAGGCTTACTTGAAAGATACTTTGTTTTTGGAATTATTTGCACGTAGTCCCTTAGAGCAAGAGCAGCGTCCATTAAGCACCGTTTTGGTTCTAAGCGCTACTGCAAGTGTTTCTTTATTGAAGATTCCTTTATAAATCTTTTTCGCAGCTCTTTCACGTGTATAGCTGCTCAGTGGTGTTTTCTTGTCACGTTACTATATATTTTAACAGCGGAGCTCTTTCAGGTTTCGTTCAGCCATTGGAGCAATACCAGAAAACTCAGCCGAGCTGTGCGCCACATCGCGTTGCCTAGCAACCACCTGCGAGAGCACCGAGCCATGTAACCTCCTCGCACCCCACGCGCGTAGGGCGGAGTCGTGATTTCACAGGCGAGAAACAGCCGGCACGCGACACACCTCTCGACTCCTCCACTCCGTGCGTACTGGCTGCTGGCATGGGAATACCTGAGAAAGTCCGGACGCCTGATGAAGAAGCAGCTTACCAGGAAGAGCGCCATACTGTTAAGCGAGAAGCGATGCGTCACCGCCGAACTGATCCGGAACACCGCACCGAAGCTGCGATTGAGAAGAGGCGACGCCGAGTCATGGATCCCGAGTTTCAGTCCATGGAACGCGAGTGTCGGCGCCTGAATGCTCGACATCGTCTAAAAAGCAATCTTGGCCTGCGACTGCTCAAAAACTTCCAGCGTCAAGCCCGCCGAAACACCTTAGCAAAATCTAGCATAGCCTCGCAAAACCCACAAACAACTTAGCCAAACTTCGCAAAACCTAGAAACGTCTTAGCCAAGCCTACCAACAACTTAGTAAAAGCTAGCATAACTTCGCGAAACCTACAAACAACTTAGGCAAGCCACGTAAAAGCTAGGTGATCACAAGGTCCGCTGTTGACTCCAGCCTTACACCACTAGTGCAAGCTGCGAACGCTTTCTTTTTTCAAAAGCGCAGAAGGTTTGACTAACTTACAATACGACATAATTGCTTGGTTACATGAATTTTGTCTGTAATGCATGTTCATTAACGGAGAAATTAAAGTATGCTAGGGGAGCAATAGGGATGCATATAAAGCTGTCACGCGGTCAGAGGCACTAAAGAATATGCCCTATACGTATGCTGCATAAGTGCACTGAACTTTGGGCCAAAGGAATGAATTGAACGAACGCAAATAAACGGGCCTTGCGAAGTTTAAAACGACTGCTATTTCAATCTAAGCGTTCCATCGGTTGATTCATTAAAATTCATAACCCACTGTTTCCGTCAAAAATATAAATAATACTAAAGTCAACACAATGGTCTCTGCTGCGTTTCAAAAAGCCGTGGTAACATCTGCGATCAGAGTTTGAAGCAAGTACAAAACTATCCAAACTGAGTGCGGCAAAGAAAATGACCGAGAATTCTTAAAGGCTCTTTGAGAAACTTGAGTTCTCTAATTTTGCCTTCATGAACGGTATAAAAAAATAACGACGATAAAGAATAAAGATGACGGATCAGAAAGCACCGTTCACATTTGCTGATTGTTTCTGCTCAAATGACTTTTAACCATTACGTGCATTTGAAACCCCAGGAGCTGTAAAGAAATATTTGTTATCCGCGCCCTCCCACATTTGAACAGACGATATCAAAGCACGCGCTATAGAAAAGGGACTTTGCTGGCATTCCATTTCACTGCGCGTCTTCTTTAGAAGGCCTGCCTCGTTCTTTCCGTTCGTTTTTCAATATACGTGGCTTTCTTTCCTCCTTTTACAGTGGACGTCGTAATTTGCGAAGTTCTCTCATTTACATAATTGGAAAATGCCTCCTGTGCAGATTGTGTCGAGCTAAGGGCGTGAAAAATTCCAGAGAGAAATTTAACACGCTGATACTTCTTCCCGTACGCCGTCTGCTGAGCGGCCGGCTGACGTTCCGAATCTAAAAGTGAGAAGTTCGAAACGAAGCAGCAGAAACGTACAAATTTTTACAAAAACAAAACAAAAAATTCCGCTCTTAATGTTCCGTGGGCCAAAGCCCACGGAGTGTCTCCACGATAGAAATGTTCTGTCGGACATCCTCCATCTCCTTTGCCAGGCTAGGTTTCTCTTTTAAATGAATTGAATGTGATCACAAGCAGCTAATTTTAATTATTATCTAGTTGCTGCTCTGTCGCTTTTAGTGTGGGGGCAATATCTTTATTAGTCCTTTATTCTCTTGAGTAGTTTTTGTTTATCTTGTCTTTTATAAAACACATTTATCTCTTGATCATAAGATAGAGATATAAGGTAACTTTGTCTCATCTACTGGAAAACGTGTATATAGCATACCCGAGGTACTCGTTTTGACTTCTGGACACACTCATGATCAGGCGAACTTCATATTGATATGAAAACAAAGTCGGCAGTCGTTGTCTTGCGAACCTGGGCCAGAATTCACAATAAACGCTCTAACGCTAGAACTATCGGCAAGAGCAGCTTTAAGCCAATCGCGATGTTGGGCATATAATTCACAATGGCGTTCGGCACTTACGAACGAAAAGCACTTACAAACTAAACGATTTGTGAATCCGGTACCTGTGCTCTGTGTCCTGTCATTCACTCCTCGTCAAATATAAAAACCGCGCTAATATCAAACCAGAAATTTATTTTATGTATAGAAAGAGAAATCTCTTTACAGAAAAACCGAGTGTTAGCCAGCGTATGTTTGAGCACATGCAACTCCGCTAAAAATGATGGAGGGAAAGAAGGGCGTCACAAAAAGAGGGGTTTAGGAATGGAAAAAAAAAGTCCATGCCTTTTGATTTTATCAGCAGCAGAGTAGGTGTCCTATCCAAAGAATACAGGTAGCCTCGCTAAATATTGACGGTTAATACAACGACAACAAAGAAAAGCTATGAATAAAGAAAACCGAAACTATACATGGTACAACCCACGTTCTCGCTTTGGTTTCTGGAAACACTTATTCAATCATTATTATTATTAAACACAATGTTTCTGAACGTGCGCTTAAAGTGACGTTTCATAGGGACCACGATTTCCTATACAGGTTGTTTCGCGTAAGTTGTGCCAAGAATTAAAGAAAAATGTGGTTAGCCGCAGCTGAATGAACGCAACGGCATATAGTTTGCCGTCCTAGACTATTTCTTTATATTCCGCTCGAGCGCTGTCACGTGGTTCTATTTCTTATTTCGCGGGGCATCCATAAACGCGGTAGCAAAATTCCACTCAGCATGTACGCTGACACAAAACATTGGATCGGTCGTTCCTGAACCACTTTTACAACAAAATGCAACGCACTTGGCCCTAAAGTGAATATCAAGACGTTTGCATAAGTCATCTTAATTTATTAATTAATTATTTAAGCGGAATATAAGTAATACTTCAAGGAGAATCACATGACGGCAAACCATATGCCGTTGGTCTCATTCAGCTGCAACTAACCATTTTCTTTAATCCTTGGCGCAACGTGAAACACCCTGTATATGTTGTGATAGTACGCGCTCCCACAAGACCCTTGAGCTGCATTTTTGTGCGAGCAGCCTAGTTTTTTGCGTTTGTGTTCTTGTAAAGTACCAATAATATATATATCCATTTTGGAGCTGTGCCAAACAAGTGTTGCTATGTTTCACGTGTTCCAGGAACAATTGAAGTTGCAGGCCAGGACTTAAGACCGTTATTTGAAATGTGCTACGGTACAAAAAGTAACTCCTGGGTATAGTACCGCGAGCACTGGTTCATTACGTGAGGAGCTTCTCGATGTGAAAGAAACACACACACACACACACACACATATGTGTGTGTGTGTGTGTGTGTAGGCTCCGATATTTATCGTCTGTGTTTCATGTGATAGTATCGCAGAGGTAAATTGTGCAGTAGTGTTACAGACGTATGACATTTTATTTTTCATTTTTTTTAGCCTCTTTATGTTTGCGGTTTATGTTACAGTTCAAAGTGGTGTGGTTACGTCATTCGGATGTGTACTTTTGTGCTCCTGTCCTGCATCACATATGGCTGCTGCCTTGGGTAATACACGGGAATTGAGAGGTAAACTGCTCATTTCTCCATGCCATCGGAAGGTATTGCACCAGATACGGTGTACACAGGAAGGCTGCAAACTAAACTATAGGCTGAACGCGCAGACAGGTTATTGAAACGCCGCGACTTGGTGGGCCAATCCCTTACAATATAGTACACGATGTATCACCTAATATATTTGAGTGTTGTTTGTAACGTGAGCCCATTCTGCAGGCAGTACAATCCATATATTATGGGCAGGCCTATTACATTACAGTCACTCAGGTATATCATGTTAACGTAGCTTCACTGCCTCGTCTTCTTTCTCTGGATTTGGCAAGGGGTTCACGTCGAGTAGACCTACCGAGTGGCCTTTCACGCAGCTGCGGCGCGGAGATGGAACGCAAAGGAGATTTATAAACGACTAAGGTCTTTGGTGGGGGTGGCTGAGTGATAATTTGTTATTTGGAGGGGCGGAAGCGTTAAACGTGCGTCGCTGTGTTTCATGCACCTCTGAGCATGTGCCTGCGCTCAGAGGGTTCTTTTCCTTCACGACTCGCAAACCACTGGGCGGAAACTCACGTTTTGAGTCACAGTTGGTGTAAGAAATAACGCGGGGCAGATAAAATACAATTTCGCGCTTCATGCGTTCCCTGGCACCGTATCTATTGGATGGATAGATGCTATGAGCGTCCTCTTTGGAACGGGGCAGTGGGTTGCGCCACTAAGCTCTTGTTATTATATTGCCTAATGTCCTGCCTATGTTTAAGAAGGCGAGAGAGTGAGAAAGAGAGAGAAATAAAGAAAAAAGGAACCAGGATGAATTCCCATAACCAAAGTTTCTGAACCAATATTGCGAACTTCGTTCTTGCATTCCTCCATTGTTTGTCGTTTCCCTGCTTTTCTTCCACCAATCGCCCAATTGCAGCTTACTAATCTCTACTGTGGACATGTTTACTTTCCCCCTGTTCTCGCTGAACCCAAGAACTTCGAGAAGGCCAGAGATGCTAAGTATTTTCACATCCTAATAAAACATGCTCCAGCGTTTCGCTAGCTTTACCACAGCAAGCACATGCTTCATTCTTATAAGTTGCTTTATAAGTGCATGTTCTAAGGCATCGTGATCTCGCTCGGAAACGTAATCAGACTAATTTAAGTTATCATAAATTCTTTCTTTCCTGATTTCGTTTCTTCCTCTTAAGTATATACTCATAGCAGATCTCTTTTCCATTGGCGCCTCCCATGAGATTATCTCAACTACTCTGACTTTCCGTTTAACGTTCTTCGTTACCATGTTCCTCACCAGACAGGTTCCATACCTGCTGGTAATCTTGCTAATTCTTTTCCTCCACTGTAAATCCTGTAAATCCTGCCTGTGGATGGATGAACTTCAAGAAATAAGAAAGCGTCGCATAGCATAAATTTCAGTTAGTGTGTTAGATCTGACGTATAATGTTCTCCCTTCTGTGTTTAAAACATCGATATTCTTATCTTCCATCGTTTCCTGGTGGTCCACTAGCCATGTTGTTCAAGGCAAAACATTGTACATGGCGCATGAGTTCGGTACAGGTATATGTGCGAAAGGCAATGTTAAGCATAAACAACTGAGTGTAGCCCCTTGCTTCTTACCGGTTTTTTCTTACCGACTATTGTTTTCTAGAGTTGCTTGTCTCTGCTTATTAGGTGAGATGCACACCTCTCGCCGTCTAAGCCCCCGTTTCATTTTCATTCTTCTGCGCTGAGTTCTTCGCGCCTGTCTGCATGCAAAGAGCAACTGCTGCGTAGACACACCGTGATGTAAATCAAGTTCCCTATGAAAGTGATTTTTTTATTTAGGGCTACATATATTTTGCTTTCGAATACGTTCGTTGCTCCACTGATCCCCTGCTCGCGGGGCACCACAGCTGGTGTTAGTTGTAGCTTTGTCACCTCTCCCCCCCCCCCCCCCCGTAACCGTCGACACCGCAACCCTATAAATAAATAAATAAATAAATAAATAAATAAATAAATAAATAAATAAAATCTCTTCATTCTTTTTCGCGTCCAACTTAAGCGATGACTACAGACATCGTTACGCAAATGAACCACGTAATTTTGTTAAAACTTATCTAAACCTACGCATTCTGTACCTGCAATTACCACTTTTTAATGTGTTATTGTATCCTGCAGCAATCACTCTTAGGACGCACCGTCATCTCAATGACATGCATGTCATGAATTCTTCCGCGAAATGATGTGTTTGTAATATCGATGCCTCGGCAGAGCTGTCGACTTAGCGACTTAGCGAACAATCAATAAAACGTCCTTCTACCACAACATTATCATTTACTTTGTGAATTATTCGCATTAAAACACATAACAAGGGAAATCAAATGCGCAGACACATGTTGGCCGTGAGAGCACGGTTAGGGGGGGGGGGGGCACATCAAGAACGAATAGCACAGTACAACGACCGCTGAACATCGCAGCGCCACATTGCGAAAATGTAGATCCTACGATAGCTATTATTTCTGCCTGCAACTTCACTGAAACAATGCGATAGGGAGAGTTTGAACGGCGGAACTGAAACACGGAACAAAGGGACACGAAAGCCAAGGACGTCTTTGAACTGACAGTTCAATTACCAACTTACAGCGACGTCCTTTGTCTCCCTTTGTGCCATGTTTCAAATTGTTTCAAGTTGAATACCGTTCTTACAATACGCTAAGATCGAGGGGCCGCGCAGCCATATTCAGAAAACCTGAGCCCGTATTCACAAAATGTTCTAACGCTAAAAGTTTGTGTGTCAACCAATAGTGATGTAGGACATATTATTAGCGAAGGTGATTAGCCAATGAAAAACAGCACTTACGAAAGTAGAGTTTTGCGAATTGTGTTCCTAGCCTACCTAAAAACTTCAATAAAGGGTATTGCAGACGTTATGTGCACTTCAGAAAGAAAAAAAATTATAAAGCCCGAAGATACTTTACAGCCCGCTAAAGTTCCCCATTCGTGCTGTCCTTTTATTTCTTTTCGTAGCACTTTAGGCTGGCTCAAATGAAATGGCCGCATCCTCTCTAAACCCGCATTGTTTAGTGCTTGGTTGATCCGAACAATAATTGCGTTATATACATATATATATATATATATATATATATATATATATATATATATATATATATATATATATATATATATATATATATATATATATATATATATATATATATTCTGAGGGTGGGAAACATATTAGAATGGCTTTTCGCATCTGCGAGGGAAAGCACGGCAATCGTGAATGTAATACATGAAAGGCCAATGATTATATTCATTGTTCATCGTTAGTCTTTGTCTTACGTCGACAAAACACAGCCCGTCACACCTTCAAACTCAATCAAATCGAACTTCAGTTCAGTTTCAGAGGAAAAAGCAGTCTGGGCTACCACGTGACTAAGCTCTCGAGCCATCGCACCTTGTGTCATGTTTTGTTCTTTTGTTTTGAGCTTGTTTGTTTGTATGTACCCTGCTCTACAAATATGGAAGGTTACGTATACCAAAAGACCCAAAAGTGCGCCATTCCGTATTTATCACCGCGTGTGGCGCAAGGATAAAAAAAAAAGAATTGTGGCGTCTTCTTCCGCGTATCTGATACGGCCAGTTACTCGAAATATAATTGAAGCTTCCTTTGGACTCTTTAGTTTACAACTCACTCAGTGCTGGTGGAACAAGCGCTATTGTAATGCGCGTGTGAGAGGTTTCCCGGTTCAATTGCGCGACTATTCCTGCGAATAACCAGCATCTGTCGCAGATGTGGCTCCAATTAAAACTCTAATGAAACATGAGGGAGCTGAACCGAACTGGAGGTGAATATTTGACGAATAGAAAAAAAATCAAAAACAAAAATAGCATCCCGCGAAGGACGAAGCGTGCGCTCTGGGAATTATTCAAGCGTTAAACGAATTCGAGCGCGTTTGAAGAAGACCTCTTGGGCAACCGTGTCCGGACGTCCTTAACGCAATGAAACCTGACTCTTGTGTCTTCGAGTAGTTTTAGCCAGTTTCCCATGATTTCTTTCCTCGCTGTCGATGCTGACAGCGCAAAGCGCGTTTCTTTCTTGCCTTTTGTTGTTTTTCTTTGGTTCTTGCAAGTGCTCTCCTCATTACTTCGTAATCTCTTTATTTAGCGTGAGTGACGCCCGCAGTTTCCCATTTTTCTCGGAGCGTGGCTCCTTCTTCGAGTTTTGCCCTTCATGGGTTCCTAAGCGGATGTTTTCCTGCCGCCGCTAATGGTGGTTCTAATGTGGGCTGAGAAAAGCCCGGTGCTGTTGAATATTCAAAAGTATAGTTTTGTTTAAAGCGTCGGCGTAAGCGAAACAGACAGAAAGGGGGGCGGACGCAAGAGTCTCATTTTTGTTGACACTGAAACAGTTCCGAACGCAACTTATTATTCTTCAAATTCGTTTCTCCAAGACGCGTTAAAACGCGACTAAGTGCTAGCCTTCAATAACAGTTTCGAGCTCTGTTCCACTGCAAACGAATTTAAAAAAAAAAATAACTGACGATTGCGGTATTCCCTAATGCGAAACTTGAGCGGAGTTCTATACTTGTTTTTATTTTGCGATATATTGGCTGGTGCGGACAATCCCTCTCGTGCGGCACGTTGCAAACGGAGCGAAGTGTGGCGCGACTGCCTCGGTAATGGGGAGATCACGAGAGGCAGAGCGTGGGTGAGGCGTGGGCGTGATTCAGCGGAGCCACCGCTGTCAGACCTCCCTGACGACGTGCGCTGCTGTGGCGCTTATCTCGTAGCCATCGTCGAGGCGCTAGGCGTTTTTTTTCTCGCCCCTCCTCCATCACCTCCTCCCCTTTCCTCCTGTCGTTTTCCAGCCCTCGCTGCGCTAGGCGCTCGATTCTTCATCTTTCGCTGCGCTCTTTCGCTCGGTTATGCCGCCGGCGACGCCGATGCTTGCAGCAAGAACGGCCGCCTAAAATCTGCGCTTTCAAAGAAAATCTAATCGTAATCAATTAATTTTGTCGCTGATAAGCTGCTAATTAATTGCACGTAACGCAGTTCACTTGAGTGAAGGAATACACCAAATTTAATAAAATATATCTATATATCGCAGGTAAGACTAGTTTGGACTGTTTACAAGAATTAACTCCGAAAGAAATGAAAGCTCACTACATGTGCAACAAAAGTAAAAGAAGGCACCCTTAACGAAAAAAACCAGTTCATTTTTAAAATCACCTTAGGAGTGTCTGACTATGAAACCCTTGTCTGTATATTATTTATTGTAAGGATATCTATGAACGAATATTAAACTAAAACTGATCATTTTAATGTCGTTAAACTTTCTCCTAAACCGTCGTCATTGTTCCTTACAAGTTCTTCATTGATGCATGAGCTGATGAATTGTTGGACACTGAGCTCAGATGCACAGAGCTACAGAAAGAAAGAAAAGAAAACAATTGGAATCGGTTTCAGCATATCCAAATTGCTTTGTTCTGTCTACCATTAGAAGCATTAGAATACAACCACTTAAACCACTGGAATAATATCCTAAGATTATTCTTGCTGGACGCCCTCTATAACGCATGCTTGTCGCTGTTGCCTTGTTGTCTTGCCTGGGTGTGTGCATGTCCGTATGTCTGTTATGTGCGAGCGCGTGCCCTTGTGTGTGTGTGTCACTGTTCATGGTGTTTGTCTCAATGCACAATATTTGCCGATTCTAGAATAAAAAGAAACGACAGAATGCGGTAGACGCCTTAATTTATAGTAGTGGTCGGATAAGAATGGTTCTGATTGTCGGAAACATTACTGCGCAGTGAGAATGGTGGCTTTAAATTCCATGTTTTATGATTGAGTTGCGCATAGTGTTACACTGACGGTGAACTACTGGACCAACATAAGAAACAGAACTTGGATGTGTACGTATTTTACTTACGGCTGTGCAGTGATCACTACAGGAGATACCGAAAATGCCTACCACCGTCTGGACAACGTGTCTGGACACGACCCTGGATATTGTAAAACACTCGATGGAGGTTTCCTGGAGTTATATGTGCAGTATGCTAGGTCATTGTTATGTATATAGTGCCTGCAGAGTGTGAATATTGTTCTTGTACGTCCGTCCTTTGAGGGCACCCTTCAGACGTTATCATATCGCACATGAAACAGCGACGTCAATCACAATAAACGCCATATTATTGCATTTTTTATTTCTCACGGAATAGTTACCTTTCAGACCCCTAATATTATCCGCTCGCCTAGAAAACAACATGAAATAATCGAAGGTGAAAAATATAGAAGAGAGAACGACAGGTTGTGCTTGCCTTGTTTAGTTATTTTTCTTCAACAAGCTGACCTCTTTTCATGAAGCCGCTCTTTTTGTGATCCACGGCGGTTTTGTCTGCACTCTCCTCAAATCATTGCCTGAATGGTGTTCGGGAAAAAAACGGAGAGGACAGATCGCGACGGTTCATTTTGATACTTCTCTCGTA
Source organism: Dermacentor variabilis (assembly GCF_050947875.1). Classification (NCBI taxonomy): domain Eukaryota; kingdom Metazoa; phylum Arthropoda; class Arachnida; order Ixodida; family Ixodidae; genus Dermacentor; species Dermacentor variabilis. The sequence continues at coordinate 112,833,486 of NC_134573.1, read as the reverse complement.
TATACGTTGATGTCTTTTCGCTCGTTCATGAGGAAACACTCCCTCTTTTCTTGGTTGTCTGACTCTGCCGGTGATGTCCGGGCTCACATCTATGGTGTTCACGCATCGTTACGCCTGCGATCTCTTTGTAGCCTCGCGCTGTTAGAGCACGCCTTACAGGAGTAGTTATATTGCTGCTTTTATCAGTGGGGCACGGTGAGTTACAGCTCCGGCATTTTGCGTTATGTAGCGTGGTTTGAGTGGTCTCTTTACTTTCTTTATTTGGCTATTAGCCGTGGCTGTACAGACGGCGCTTTTCAAGGATGGGACATTAGAAATGGCCATTAGAGTGGAGAACCATCTAACTTATCCTGTTCCCCAAAACGCTGATGTGGATTTGGATCCCAGTCGGTTGAGTCGCCTGCACAATGGCTGGCATACTGTGATCGCTTGCGTTGTCGCCTTCGTTCTTGGATGTATATATAGCAAGCCCTTTGATTTTCCGTATGAACACTTCCTTCCGGAATACTGTGAAATATGGTGGACTTGAGTTTAGTAGCTACCAACAGAGGAAATCGCCGACAACAAATTACGTTTGAGTAAAAGATTGTTTCAAGAACAATGATGTGATGCAATTCTCTTCCCTACGAATGACGTAAAAGTGATTAAAAGCTGGCGGTAGATTCTTTTTGTGTAGTTGCGTGTTTTAAGGCAAGCATAATAAACAGTCGTCATATAATTTTTACATTTTTTGGTTTTTTGAGAAGTTTATTTTGTATATGTATTTACTTTTTAAATATTGAAATTGAGATGTCAGTCAGTGTCTATGGGGACTGAGGGAGTAAAACTGCTTCTATATTGCCATCCTGTGCATCTTTGTCTATTGGTGCTGTCGTATATTTGGATTGTTGCCGACATTAATTTCTTCTCAAATATGTGTAGGGTATGATTTATTGCGAAATAATAACGCTCCACTAATTATTCCTTCAAGTTAACCTTCCTTTTGTGCTTTGGCCAGGAACCAATGAAATTAGTATGTCTTACGAGCGTGTGAGCTAGTTGGGCCGCTAAAACTTACATGTCGTATGCTTTCTTTCTAAAATCCTCATCATACGCGGATGTGTAAAATAATAATGAATAGTCTCATAAAAGAAATTTCAAATAATTCTTATACATTTGGGATTGAGGTGTTCACGAAACGTTGGAAATCAACTCATCCAATCTTGTCATTGGAGCGCCGAGAAATTTTCGGTTAGGGGATGTATTTTATGGGCGCTGTAACGTAAAGCCATTCCAAACTTTTCTATTCGAATTCTGCAATCAGCCCTCCATGATTGATAACAAAATCTTCAAACCACCACCAACTGCTCCTGTCTGTCACGCGACGTCACCAAAACAGTGAAAACGCCCCATCTGATATAATATGTGCACAGTGATTATGCATGGTTGGACCGAACCAAAGAAAAATAATAATTTCTGATTCGACGCCTTTTCCGCCTTTATCGAAAAAAAAAAAAGTCGTTTGACCAATCGCTATTGGTGAAACCTTCTCGGGCTGTGCTCACATTGCCTGTTTATCACGCGACCTCACAAAACCATGAAAACCGCTGCAGTTTGGTTGATAGGTATGGCGAGGATGTGAAAACCGTACTCTCGAAATCGCCCCACCAGTTTAACGTTGGTAGGTGTAAATGACGTTTGCGCGTTAAAGATGCATTAATATGCTTCACAGAACTAAGTATTCTTATGAATATTCTTATGAAAGGAATGGAAGAAGGCTGCCCGCCAATCGCTGTGCCACTGGCTACTCGGGAGCTGTCGGAGAGAACGGATTTATTTGCGTATATTCAAAGATTTTGCGGGGCAGTATAACGTCATCGAGGTCTTTCGCACGTATGCGACATTGCTCTGCCAACTCTCCTTTGCTGAGGATCCGTCTTAGAGGCCTTTTTAACCTTCCTTTGCACGCCGCCGCAATTGTCGACCAGCCATTCAAAGCTAACTGAGGGGAAGTGGACCAATCGCAGACGCCCGCACCACCCACCTCAACCGGTTATCTCCTTTCAGTGTGATGGCTCGGTCCCATCGAAGCTCTCTCCACCTGAGCGTGCTCCTCGCGCCTTCTCAGCCAATTAGGTAAGAAAAACTGCTCAATCTAGGCAATGCTATTCCCTTTGAAAGAAAATAAAGTGACATCCTATAAACGAGAAGGGCGCTTGGCTGGGATTTTCAAACAACGCCCCATGCTTGCGCCGGTGGTTACGTAAGTTTGACGTGAGGAGATCAGGATAAAAACAGAGTGGAATAGTTTTACGTTATAAGGCCCCATGTCTCTCTCATCCGCTGCCGACTGGTCGATAGCAACCGCGAGAAACTGAAAACCGCCCGCTCGAAATCGCTCCACCGGTCTAACGTCGGTAGGTGTAAATGAAAGAACTCCACTTGCCCAGGCGAGCCCGCAAATTGCTCTGCGTCGCGGTCGGGGCTGTCTCAAACCTGCGGCCAGTGCGCGGGCTATGGAAGAGCAGCGCTGAGCACGGAGGAGAGCGAGGAGTTGGGAGTGGGCGTGAGTAGAGGCAGGCGAGGTGCCCCACAGGCGACAGCGCACCGCCGTGGCTCAACTCCCTTTTGCTCGCATGTACTTTATCTTTTCAGCCTAGAGCATGAGCACATCCCCCCAGCCAAGACAGTATGTATACGTGCCCTACAAGAGGAGATATAGAGGAGGTGGGCTTGGGGTTGGGGAGGGGGCGGGAGGAGGGCACTGAAACATGCGATCGAACACATGGCGACCAATTACGAGTTGCGGGTCCGGTAAATTAATTACGACACACACACACACACGCACGCGCGAGCGCAAACGCTGCAGTCGCGTTTGCAGCCGCAGCTCTGAATGTCGAACAAACATTCCGGCTGTTCCTGCTTTGCTGTGCTTTCCTTCGCTTTCACCCACTGCTCCACATTAGTAGGAGCAGCTTAAATTCTTTCTTTGTTTTCTTTTTATCGCGCTCAGCCGCAGCGGTGGCCTTTTTTGCCGAGGCTGCCAGATCGGGCTGTGGGCTAACCGAAATTAACGCATCCGTGGTCGTCCTTTATTTTGTCCGTTTCCGACTTTGCTTTTTCCTTTTAGGTACTTCTTTCTCGCTCTTTTTCTATTTTTCGACGCCAGTCTCGGCCGCTGTCCTGGCCAGAAGTTGACCGGGGTAGATTTCGTCAGACCCTCCTTTCGGTGTCGGCCTTTCTCGTGTGCTGCGAGAAGGCCGATGTACAAAACCTTGAGTGCGTGCGTAGGTGAGCGTAATTTGCTTTAACTTCTTTTTTTTTTCACTCACATTCTGGTACAGCTAACGTGAAAGTATATATATTTTTCTTTTTTTGACCGTGAAGTTTTAAGTAGCGCGGAGAGTTAATTTCTGCATCCCAGATTGGGATCAATGGAGCCGTGCTCGTTTGAGGCATAGCTAACAATACAATATAGAGATCAATGTCTTTAATTATTAGAGAGAAGAGGAAGCAGAGATAAGCAAAATGCTAGGCTACGATAGATGTAGTAAAACCCGATTAGCTCAAGCAGGATGGGTGACCATTTGTTACCGCCCCTTTATAAAGGGGACGCCATTAGAAATCGTCATCAACAGTGTGCCTAGACTGATACTTCTTCGTGGGAACAACGTCCAAGCTCTTTCGCTCTCAACTGCTGCTCAAAGGAGTCGTAACGGCACCGGAATGTAGCAGCCGCGCCCAAGATTTGGTGCACCAGATATTTGCGATTGTTTCTATAGCACCGCCTTCGTAAGAAGGTTTACTCGCAGCGGTCATAATAAAATCAGGTAGCGGTTGCAAGACAGCCCCGTTAGCTACGACTGCGCCAATGGTGTCGCAGTCGAGAAAGCACATTGTGCCTGCAGAATCGTGAAATGCCGATCATTGCATTTGAATTACCACTTCCCGTAATGTTTCAACGCTAAACAAACCTCAACGAGCCAACTTTCTCGAGAACGAAATGTTCAACTGTCTTTGTTTTCTAAAATCATTAGGGTCTACAAGTTCTGTCAGTGATCGTGTATTGGAAGGTTATTGCTCCTCTTTCAGGTGAGTTTATCCATTTTCGGAGCTCACATTCGTGACGTACACAAGTAATGCAGTTTACCTGGTGAGTTTCCGCTCATTAATGGCGACGCTCTGGCTTGACGAAACTAATTGTCGCTCCTTGTAGAAACCCCGCTTTAATTAGTTTCGCATAATGTTAGATTATCATATTGTGTCTATTGCGTCGCAAAGCATCACGTACATGATAGCTTTCTGCGCCCATGAATACATTACATATATATTACACTAGAAAGAACAAAGTGAGCTCACCATGATGAATGGCAACGCATACTACACGCATGAGTTATAAAGTTAAAAGCGGAAAAATTACCTTAATTACGTTCTTTAGCAATAACCACGCAATACTTTTCAATAATGATTCTTATACATGAATAACGCACCTTTAGGCCTTTCAATGCTATTAAAGAATGAGAAAATTATATCAAACAAATGTAAGACAGGACTCACGGAAAAGCCTTTGTTCGGGAATTCTCTATCTGTTGTGGAAAGCCGGTGGTTTGAAGAACGTGCTTCAACGCTCTGAGCATCATCGGGGGTCGTAACGTAATTCTGCACTCCTTACTAATATAGTCAACGATATAGTCAACGTCAAAGCACAGGGTACACATGCTGCCACACGTCGCTCACAGTCCTATGCTTGCTGAGCCTCGAAGCTCATTTGTAGTCGCAATACTCCCTTCAAGCCATCCGAGCGTCCTACGGTCAAGTCAGAGAGGTTCAAGTGTGGTTGTAATCTTTCCGTAAATGCACCTGTGCCGTTTTCTACTCCCATAAGTTTCGTTGTGAGGGAAGAGAAAAAAAAAGAACGGGATAACGCAAGAGGTTATGAGACTATGTGAAGCCTCCCACTGACGCATATGATCTCGCGTAGTTTCTCATCTCCATCTACCTTCTTCATGGGATCTAAACTAAGACGTGTAAGCAGGTGCCCAGATGCAGGCGGTGACACTTCGGGGGAGCCCTCTGTTACCATGCCAACGGGAACGAGAGAACCCATCTACTCGCTTCCTCGAGGAGAAGGCCCGGGCGCTTCTTTTTTGTTCTTTCCTCTGAGCGACTGCATTCCTCGCCTCACTCGTAGGCGACCCGCCGGGCTCGCGAAAAGCAGCTCGCCGTGTCTTCGTCGCCCATCAAGCTCGTTACCGCAAAGCTGGGACAACCCGGTTCCACAAGGTTTCACGGCTCACTCCGCGCCCGCACGCGTGCTGAAGCAGGTGGCGCGTTGCGGCGTACGTGCTGGACCGCTTACCGGCCTTTTTGGCCGATCGCTACGGCGAACTGGTTGAGAATGGTTCCTGCCGTGCTGCCGTTCGCGGACGTACGCGTAAGAGATGTTTAGCATTGAACAGCGCCACTTACTTTAACTGAAGATGCAGATAAGACGTGCGTTCACAGCGCTTAATTCATGGATATATTTATTACAGAAAAAAGAAATTAAAACAAGCAGCGGTTATTTACCCGGAGCTTTTCTGGGATTTCTTGCGTTAGATAGTATTCGCCCGCATTCACATGAACGTTGACCATGTTTCCTCTATCTTTCGAAGCTCCCCGGTCCTTTCTTTTTTACTCGGCATCTTGAGGATGGCAGCCCGCAATAAAATGTCATGAAACAAAAAAAAACACCAACAACGCATGCCTTTTATTTCAAATCTTCTCAGACTAAAAGATTAAAAGTACCAATAAATAACAGGAAGCCGAAAATGATGTAAATATTTTCACTCGACTGCGCGCCATCTCCGGGATAGCGAGCAGAAAGCTCGCCTTTGTGCACAATGTTCACCGCCAACGTTTCTTGGTAAACATTACGGTTACATAAGCTGCAGTCAGTTGCCGGGAAGTGTGAGAAGCAGTCAAAGATCTTTGACTGCCGTCGGCGTTCCACTCTTAAAGGCGAAGCTTAAGCGTCCTCCAAATTGCTGTTTTCACGTTGACTTGTATCATTTATTGCATTACGTGCCTCGGCCTCGTTCGCGTACTTGCGTGGACGTCCTAAGGAGCCGGGCGCAGCTGCTGACTGGGAAGTCGAAGTCAAAAGGCTCGTTCATCGGAGCGCACGAGAGAACTCTCCGCAATCACCACACCCACTGGCAGTGGGCCAGTGGGGTCGGTGCCTTCGGAGAGGGAGGGGCAGCATGGGAACGCTAGCGTAATGAGTGGGGTCGGAGCCAGCAGTGGCACGAGCGCGTCTCTGTGACCACGGTGCTTATTGTACATTTCCGGCCGCACCGCAGGATTTTCCGCTTCATGAGCCATTTAATGCTTTCGCATTAAAAATGAACGAAGGAAAATCTTTACTCATCTGTCTTTTCAAATAGGAGAGCTGGAAAACACTTTCGTGGACTGGTTTGGCAACGGTGCTGTATATACTTGGCATTGGGAGACAAAAAGATGATGTAATGTAATAACACGAATTACAATTGGCGAATAGGATATCACGAGCGTGTTCCATAAGATTTAAATGCGTAAGCATTCCTATGCCTACCCAATGAAGAAACCTGTCCGTCAGGTAAGACGAATCCCTATGAAGAAAATAATGTATAAAACAACAGTTTCTATGAAGGCTCTTTTCTATCCATTTACTCCTGATGTGCGTAAATGGTGAACTAAAAGGAAGGCGCGTGTTCTACAGTACAATCCTTCAGCTTTCCTTTGAAAACGTTCCAGCCACCATAATGTTAACTACACGTGCAACAGAAACCATACACACGGGTATTAAGGGGTTTGTGTTGTATGGGCATGTGTATCACGGATGGAATGTTGAAATGTTGGCTACATTGCTCAAGAAAAACCGCCCGCAATGGGTGCGAGCTACAGACTGAAGACCTCAAATGATACGGGGAAGTGAAAAGTACCAAGTGAAATAAAAGTGGAACTCATTACTTATTCGAAGCTTTACTGCTTTTTAACCAAGTGTCCCCGTAACGAGCTCCACAAATATCGACAAAGATGGTGACATCGACGTTTTGGGCGCGTAACTTTGTATCCGCACAGCTGACCACGTTGTTGTCGCTTCGCTATAACTTTTTATTGCGCGAGTTGGGGCTTTCTGAACGACATCATTTAGTTTTTGGCATAAAGGCTGTCCCACCAGGTCTGCCTGTGTAACGGAAACATTTCGCTCGAAATTGCATTGCATCTCCTGATCAGCGTGTAGGTGATCGAACCACATATGTTCACCCCACCGATGCGCGGGAGTAGAATCGAGATTATGCGAAATCATGTGCTTCGACTGCAGGCACGAGTCCTTACGGTGTCTCGTAGAAGGCGTTGCTTCCAGAGGAGTTGGCCAGTCTAGTCGAAAATACTCCAACTTCAAGAGTACAACGGGCTATGGGCTATGCTGGAACGTGGATCAATAGCTACAGTGCCTTAAGTGAAAGCATATGATGGAGCGCTTTCAGTGTGGCCTGCAACTCTACGAGAAGCCTGAACGACTCGAGAAGCAGTGGCAAGAGCAGAAGCCCGGGTCAGTCGCTTCCAAAGCTTTTGGCGGAAACTGCCAGCAAAAGCATAGCCTTCGAGATTAGTTCCTGCTCGTATGAGGGATCTGTCGCTTGAGCGTAGATTTGTACGCCACCTATTACCAGCAGTCATCCGAGTTTCGTAACCAAAACACCTTCGCTATTCGTGGCTGTCGCTCGGCTGCCGCATCCTTCTGGCGTTGATGGCTTCGGCCTCCGTTATTAGTATTGTGACTCGCGCTTCGCTTGGCCTCTTGCTCCAATTCAACAAACCGTGATATCTGTGCAGAGCAACCCAAACAACCGGCGAGTTGTAGTGAGTTCTCGGTGGGCAAAGGAAAGTCTTGTGGGAAGTTTTGGCATACGAAATTATCAATAACAGTCTTTAAATCCCAAGAACCCTTACTTCCTCCCGGCATATTAGTCTACCTAATACAGTTGACTGATCCCAACGTGATCATGTGGGCGTGGACTGAATGACCGATGCTACAAATTCGTGAGCTAATGTCTCACTGTGCACCTCCGCTGGTTTTGTACCACTCTAAGTATATAATAATCAAATTTCTGTTGAATCATTAAAAATCATAACAATTGATTGTATATTGTGTTCTCTGGATGAATACTTACCCGGCAAAAACTCTTGCCCTACTCGATAGGTTTACGCCATATAAAGTGCCCCTATAAAGGCTTTCGTTAATGCTCGCTGTTGAACCACCAAATGCAGTTGGGTATTTGTAGGAAAACAAAGCATGGTCAAACTAGTTTAGAGCCACAATGAATAAAACAAAAGCTTAAAGTGACAATGACAGGATAGCTAGCCATTTGTGTGCACGGACATAGGTCAGTTTACATATTCTAATTTTATAAGCTTTTCACCTATGAAAAAGAGCTGTTCGGAATTGAAGCTGAAATACCAAAACAGACGGGCCGGATACGAAATCAACTGCAGATGTTTGTACTTCTTGTATTCTTCATCCCTTTCCTGTAGCGCCAATCTCGCTACTTCTAATACACAGAAAAGGCCTAAGTGCTGCCCTTGTCAAGGCGAATCGAAAGAGCGGGCCAAAATAAAGAAATCAGGCGAGGCATTCATTCGTGTTCCTTTCGCTCAGGAACACGAATGTTTCTTTCGCTCAGAGTAAAGTAGGAGCAACAAATTGCAGCCGAGAGATGGTAGAGCCAAGTGCCGCCGAAATGGGCAGTCCAGCGCGAGAGCAGCGATAACTAGCGGACAGCGAACAGGTCGAAGCGAGGGAGCACAACCTCTCGCGTAATCAGCTGCTTCGTCATTCCGCAAAGGGCGCTTCTCCGGTGTCTAGCCTACATTGGACAAACGCCGGCCTGCTAACAATCCACGATGCTAAGCGCCATTTCTTTCATCTACCCAATTTCTGGCTTTCTGTGTACGCGGGGAGGGGTGAGGGGGGCTGAATCGGTAAGAGAAGCTAGAGACCAACAACACGGCCTGGGAGAAGAGAGGACCAACAGACGAAGACACGCTCGAAGGAACGCACACTAGCACGTACTCTGCGACGGGAACCGCTTGCCGGCATCCTAACAGGAACCGTAATGGTCGCCTTCAATGCCCAGCGGAAATGGCCCCGTGTGTTTAGGGGAGCGGAGTGAGTGGAAAGGCAGTTGGGGAGAAGCAAGTAGTGAGAGAAAGAGCGCAGCAACTGTCCCAGACCTCGTCGGATGGCAACACAGAGACGCGACGGCTGGCGCGCCAGCGCCGTCGACTTGCCTGCTGCGTACGTTCTTCTATTTCGCGTTTCTGTACAGGAACGGGGACTGTTGCGCTGCTGCCAGTGGCCTGGATGCATGTGTACACTCCTGCCGGTAGGCGCTTGGCTTTATAGGCCTCGCCTTGCGCATAGTCGGGCAACAGCAGGCAAATATTGGTGGGCAGCTGCGCGGCACCAATAGAACGGGAGCTCGGCTTGTGCACATTTGCTTTCAGACATCGAGTTCGGCTTGCCGCAAGGTGTACTTTACGTGCTGGTATCATGATTGCTCTGTCTGCTTTGACGGCAGTCGAAATGAAATTCGCTCGGTCTTGGGGCCTAGTCAAGCTGTTGCCGCTATTGATATCAACGTGGGGTAGGAGCTGTACGATGGAGGAACTTATCATTTCGCTCCTGTACGCAACAAGGCGTGTTATGGTACGGTGATGTCAAATTCCAGTTGCATCATTGACAACATGGGTGACCTGCGCGGCCACGCTGTTGGTGCTAGGCGCTAATGGTGCCGCTAACGACACGCCATCACAGATAATGCGATATGGGATAAGGGACGCTGTAGCGTAAAGCTATTCCAAACTTTTCTATTCCAATTCTGCAATCAGCCCTCCGCGATTAGTCGAAAACTTTTTGGATCACCCCCACCTCGCCTGTCTGTCACGCGGCGTCACGAAAACCGCGACAGCGCCCTAAGTGATATGACGTGTACTCAGTGCTTATGCGTTATTCGACCCAACAAAAGAAAAGTAATTACGACTTTTCGCTATTACCTTTCTTTTATTAGTCAAAAGGATTCGGTCTGCCCCCACTTCACCTATCTGTTACGCGACGTCAAACAACCGTGAAAACTCAGCGCGTCAAAGTGACGTGTACACGTCACTTGGACGTGTGTGCATTAATACGCCGAAAAAAACTGAATTTTCTTGTAAATCGCTGGAGACTGCTCCGTTCCTGAGCGATCGTCTGCCGCCAGTCGCTCCGGTGCTGGTTACTCGCACCTGCCAGAGAGTATGGGTTTATTTGCATATATTACAAAGTTGCAGTTTCGCCTGAAAGGCAAAGCATCGATTACGATAGCAAATTAGTACACAGCTATACGAAGTACGGATAGTAGTCTTATTGGCCGTATAAAGTTGGAAACATCCGCTTACTATCTGAACTACAATTAGGGTGTCAGCGGGCACAAGCAAACATGAACACGTCCCACTTGATGAGCGTGGACGCTCGCTGTCAAAGCGCTGGTGTGAGTAAGCGTGGCAGCAGCAGCGAGCGAAGTGACCTTCGTGCCGTCTAGCGCTTCAACGCGAGAGAAGCTAGAATGCAGCACGCGCAGTGATATGAGCCGTCTGCAGATCCCTTTCAAGATAGGGCGCGCGCGAGCGGACGTGCAAAGTACGCGGTTGTTGGAGGAATTGAGGCCTCTCTCGCGCGCTGCCTCCAAGCTTTTCTCCATATATAGCGCGTGAGATTAACCCGCGATCGTCAGTTCCGCTTGCGCTCGATCGCGAAATGCGCAGTTGCTGCCGAAGCCGCCTCCCCCTCCGTCCCTCCCTTCTTGCCATCCCCCGCTCCCATTCCCCCGAGGCCTATCGCGCGACGGAAGACGGCGCGTTTGCTCTCCACTTTCTCCTTAGCGCACGCCAGCTTGAGCCGCGATCATAGTCTTCCCTCGCGTGCTTTCAATCTCAGATACAGCATACGACGCGCGGCGACGGTGTCATCGGCTTTGGGATTTATGCGGAACGTCACGGCGACGCCGACGGCGACAGCAATAATGAACCTGGAACGTCGATATAATTGATATCGCAATCAAACTTTTTGCGTAGCAGTGTAACGTTATCGAGTCTTTCGGCACGTATGCTACATCGCTCTGCCAACTCTTCGTTGCTGGGGATCCGTTTTAGCGGCATGTTTAACCTTCCGTTGCATGCCGCCGCGATTTCCGACCATCCCCCGCAAGCTAAGGGAAAGCGGACAAATTTCAGACGCCGGCGCCAACCTCTCCATCCAGTTGTCTATTTTCAGTGCGCTGGCTCGGCCCCATCGAAACCTTCTCCACTTGAGCGTGGTCCTCGCCTCTTGTCAGCCAATCAGATCCAAAACTAAAAACCAAGAACCAAAAACAAGGATACAAGAAGAAACTAAACGTGCAACGAAAGCTGTCCTTCTCTCATTTTAATTCAAGATGCCGATTTCGACCGAAAGGTTCGGCGCATTCGCCAGGAGCTCAAGTGAATTATCTATATAAATAAAAGTTGGGTGTGAAGGCAAAATGCGGCTTGTGTAAATTGTATATCCTGCAAGGCTGTTATCATGTTTGCGTTGCGATATGTGGACATGTAGTGAAATTTTCATTGCTGTTAGTGGCTCACATCACTCTTGGTTATTCTTCATTATTTAGCAAATAAATATGAGCTGCGAATGTGCGCCCTATTCCTATTGTGTATAGAATTATTTTATTAGAATATTCTTGGTAAGGAGACATTTTGTATTCGCAAAGCATAGGTTAAGTCAGATGAAGTTTATAACTTGTGGTAGAATTCAATTGGTCCTACTATTCTGATGCCAAAGCTTGACGAACCGTTCGAAGGCTGTCTTTAGTTGGTAGGAAGGAGGAGGGGGGGAGGATATCTATCTCGCACTTGAGGAAGCTGTCACAAGCATGACGTTTTCCGATTACACGAAAATGAACCCGATATTGGAGAAGTTGCATTAGAGACACAACAAAAACTTATAAATAATGCTCGTTAACATAAGAAACCGACGAAAGTAGATCTGACTAAAGGATTGCTACGCCTCCTGCGAGAGTAAATTTCACATAGTTCTGCGCCTTTGAAACTTGCAACAGTTCTAATCGAGGCACCCTTCTGGCCGTTGCAACACTCAAACTTGGAAGTATTTTTCAAATGCTTCTACCGAAAATACCGCACCACAGTGCATTATTCGGCGAAGACATTTTCATCCAATTGAGTATTCCCTGCAGCCTCTGCAGCACTGCAAAATCCCATCTCCTTTCCGGATTCGTTTTGCTTCTTTGCATTCTTCGTAGTAAGAAGGCAGAGCACGCTTTACAGGAATCTTTCTGCGCACATTTGAACGGAGAGGACGAGCGATAGATAGATAGATCTATCTATCTATCTATCTATCTATCTATCTATCTATCTATCTATCTATCTATCTATCTATCTATCTATCTATCTATCTATCTATCTATCTATCTATCTATCTATCTATCTATCGTTTCTTTCTTCCTTCCTTCCTTCCTTCCTTCCTTCCTTCCTTCCTTCCTTCGTGAGCATTGACAACAGTTGCATCCAGCGATGCGTTGGATGCAACTAATTGTAGGCTGATTTAGATGCACGATATCTTTAAAGAAGTCAAAGCAGAGAACTTGTTTATGGCAATTCTTTTTACACCATTCATACACATTTCTCTTCATTTTATAATGTTGCCAGAAAAAGATGGTTGGATTTATATTTTAGAAAATTGCGTTGATCAGTAAAATGTCAACCACTATTTAAATATAAAGGTGCTGCTGATCTTGCAAAAGAAGAAAATGTTATGAAAGAGCAGATCACGATAAGTATAAGATAAAGCCTGGCGTTCTTACCGAAATAGTAGTCAATTTTTCAACACCACTAGAATCCCCTGGGTAATATGGATGCCTTACAAAAAAATATAGAAACAACGTTTTCAATCACCCAATGCTGCCACTATAATGAACCAGGAATATATTAGGTATTCAAAAAGCGGTTCGTTGGATTCATGTTCTTTTGCTTTTCTACAGTGTCATTTGCGTTGCGTCATTTGTTGTGCACTCTTGTATCAATATTTCATGACACTCGCTTAGGAGCAGACTATGAGACAATTGAACAGTGTTAGCAAAAGTTCTTGCTCCATGCATTCGACTAGTGCCTCAGGTGGCTTGCAGCTTCAGCACGGAGTCAGCTCCAATTTATTTATGGAAGAACACGCATAGCGCAGGAATGCCCTCGGTAGAACGCTGTTGAACATATTTGAAGGAAATTAGGTTTTTTGGCTCTGAAGGCTAAATTCTAGCGGCGGTTGCTAGCCGAATTGGGGGTCTCCGACCTTTCTTCTAGAAATATTGCCGAACACCCGTAGATTTACAGCAAATGTAAATCGCTGTGTATATATCAATGCAGCTCTACCCTAAGAACAAATACATTTATGATGCGATGCTTAAAATTCAAGTGAAATTGCAGAACGCTCGTTAGTCACGTGAGTTTTTCACAGGTCATATTCGAGGATGATGTGTACGATCAAGACATAGGCTTCACACACACACACACACACACACACACACACACACACACACACACACACACACACACACACACACACACACACACACACACACACACACACACACACACACACACACACACACATATATATATATATATATATATATATATATATATATATATATATATGACACGTGATAAACAACATATCGGGTTTATATATGTTATACATGTAGATTACGTATGCTACACACATACTCCGATAAAAGATAAAGCTTACCGAAACATAAAACGGCGATTTTTATTTCTTTGCTACAGAAATGTGCTCTTGGTACTTCGTTTAAGTGTTGCAAGTTTCGGAAGTAACAGTGGAAAAATGATCAACTATAGGATTAAAACTCGGCAAGCTTTGACGTTTTACTTTATATGCAACAAACCACATCAAAATTGTTCCGGTGAGCGTGTAAAAAAACAGCTACTCCGTTAACGTGCGCTGGATTAGAAACTCCCAAGTTCAATTGTTCTGCCACCGCATTTTCTGCACTTTCTTTGCGTACTAGTTTTCCTTCATCATTTTGCCGATAGAAAAAAAGGCAGGTGTCCACTCCATACTTGGTGGGTGTGTACTGGTAATTCATTTCGTTCGAAGCTTTCCCTGTTTTGTATGCATGATTCTTTCTAAAGTTAATAACTAAGGCAAGTTTTATTTATCAGTTTGCAGCGTTATTTATTCACTAATTTTCAGCCGAATACATCTGCGTCAATCTGGAATGACTAGCTCATGTCATGTAGTACTCCATAGACCTCTTACCTTTTATAATAAAACGCACCGGCTTTATTGAGAACTCTGTGCAACTTTCCCCCTACTGAATGCCAGAAACTTCGTGATATTCCCTAAAGAATAAGGTATCTAACTTATATATCTAATTCATACTTTCTTTAACATCATGCAGCAGCGTCCTGTTTATGATATCTGGTTGCGAAAACGAAAGCTTAGTGCATCTTTCAGTGCATCACAGGTATGGAATAACAGATGTTTATAGTCTATATCTATAAAACAAGACATACCGTTTGTACCCTGCAAATATACACCCTAAACAGCGAATACATTGGACTTTCAAACTCCTGCAGAAATTGCCTGAATTCAGAAGAGATACGTATCGTTCCTCATCACCTGTTCTTCAGGGCAACTCTTAAAGGACGAAAATTTTCTTAAAGTAAATTTGCCTACAGGCATTGAACGTCCCCACATTTCCAATTTTTGTGAGCCCTTGTGTGACCTTACTATACTATATGCGACCATACTAGATACTAACGCATCTGCCATCCTATGCAGATATTTTTCTTCAGGAATTTCCTTATCAAAAGTTCATTGCATTGTATAGCAAAAAAGTTAAGAAACTTTTCAAAACAGTTTTCTTCTTTTTAAAGGATGATTTGTCTCTACCTGCCTTCGTGCTGAACTTACCTGAGATCAGACGATTCGCCTCTGGATGCAGGCGAGGACCAAGCTCGCCCAGAAAACAAACTTAGATCGCTGCTCTCCCGTTGACTGATACAGTATTTTGACGAACTAGTCGACGCACACTTAGATGCGACGACTCCGGTGGTCGGGTCGACGATCACGAAAGTGAAGCGGAATTCCACGCAGGGTACTTGAGCAACGAAGCAGAGCTTCACATCCGGAAGCGAGGAACTCAGGTGTTCAGCTCACAGGCGTGTGCGTGCATGCGTGTGCTTAAGCGTCACCGGATGCGGCGGCAAGCCGTCCTCAGACGCGCTCACCGCACGAGCGATGAACAGAAGGAACCGAAGTGGACGCGGCGGCGGCGGCGGCGGCAGCAGCGTGAGCAGCGGAGGCCGCAAACAGGCGCTCCGACGGTGCGGCGACCGGAGCGCGCGGCGACATCCCTTTCGTGCAGGCAGTGCGCGGCCGCCGTTTCCCGGCCAGCCCGATTGCGTTAGCAGGCCGAGCGCGACGCCGCCGCCACCACCTCGACGCCGGCCTGCGCTTTCCTCCTTTCCCCATCTTTCCCACCGTCTCTCTCCCCCTTTTCCCGAGGCAGGCTTCTTCTCTGCATCCTTTCTGCGTCCCCATCCTCCCCGTAGTCCTCGCATCTGGCGCTCTTGCTACCCTCGCTTCCTCTCCGTTCCAATATTCCTGCCGCCAGTTGCCGCCCGTTCCCCTGCGAAGCCTCACGGTGCGTCCAACAGGAGGCGCCTCTGTACTCGAGCAGGGATGCTTTTTATCGCTACTTTGCTTCTTGGCACGTCGGGGTGCTTGAATGAGCTGAGCCGGGACGTTAATTTTTATTTTTAGGCTCGAGTCACTATTGAGGCGCTTTCCGTAAGAGTGAGCTATGTATGCCTCGTTGATGTGTCAGTGGCAGTCGATGCAGTAATCTATCGTTTGTGAGGAACATTTCAACGGGCGATCACTCTCTCTAGCTCAGTTGTGATGTTACAACTGTCGGAATAAACCGACATAGTGAATCTGAATGAAGTTAGGTATCTTGCGCACTTATACAAATATTGTTTGCTCTCTCGCGTAATGTTGCATGTTATTAAAGGTGAATAAGTGTGCCGTCTCAACGTCAGTGCAACGAAGGCTTTGGTTTTGTTCGTGTCTAGTTGTCATTGGTCCGGAGTAGGATGAGAAGGAGGGGGGGGGGAGGTGTTGCTCGCTGCAGTCAGATCTACCCTTGCAAAAGCTGCCGGCAATTTCTCCGCCTGAGCGCCACCTATCACACGCGATGAGGTCTGAAACACATCGCAGAACAGCTAAGAATACCAGGTATCAAAAGTAAGTTGACTCGGAGTCCAATGCACTGCGCGTTTTCCGAACCACGACGACCCATACGGATCACCATTCACTTCCCAACCTTGTATCACGGAGAAACTTGAGGAGGAGCTGAAGCGCCTCCCTCTTAACTATCAAATGTCCTCGCGGGAACAAGATATCACTTGCACTTGAATATGGTGCCATCTTGCACTTCAGTTCATCTGCCAATTTCTTACGTTCTCTTTCAAAGTCAGGAAACATTAAAGTCAGGAAGCCTGACAAAGCACATACGACGACGATGGGCAAGCGCCCTTCGAGTATCCTTTAATTTAGTCCAATGTGAGCCTAAAATGGTGCACCTTAAACAGGCGCTTTGTTATATAAACAGACGTGTCATCCAAAATAAATCATTTAAGATTATGGCTTTAGAAATTAGTAACAGTATTCACTTGAAAGTTTTAGAAGGCTCTGAGATGACGGAGGAGAAATAAACAAGGAAGTAAACGGAAAAGCCTAATCGCTCAAATTATGAGGTTTTACGTGCCAAAACCATGATTTGATTATGAGGCGCACCATAGTTGGGAACTCTCGTTTAATTTAAGTACGCGGGCATTCTTTGCATTTCCCTCTATCGAAATGCAGCCGCCGTGGCTGGGATCTGATCCCGCGACCTCGTGTTTAGCTGCGCAGCACTATAGCCACTAAGCAACCATGGCGGTTTCGGAATAGTTTAAGTTATATAATTTAGCACATGTTGTCGTGGGTTCCTCAAACGAACTATATACCGAGGTTGGGATATCTGATATTGGTTCGCTGGATAAAGTTTGCTTACCGAGTGCTTAAAAGCAAGGAAAAAATCGTGCACCTATTCCAACCACCACAATCGCCTCGACCTCGTGGCTAATGTATAGAAGCCACGAAATATCGAAATACAGCAGCGCACGCTCGATACAATTGGGCACTAAAACAGTTCGATGCACTTTGATATGGCCAATCAGAGCATGTCACAAGGATCTAAGCACGCACCATCCTCGGCTATCAGTTGTGGCCTCTGGCCTATCAGCTGCAACAGCGCGTCCCAATGCTTACCCACTTCAACTCGAGTGGTGCAGGTAGACATAATTACTGGTTTTCTTGTGAGACTGCTGCAACCCTATCGTACAAATTTCTTCTCATGTCGTCATCTTCAATCGCTGTTTACGTTCTTATGAATCGGCTTACGCTTACCATTGGCGGAAGTACTAAAGTTCGCACCTGTGCTATCCTTGCATGTACGCTTTCTTTTTCTACTGCAGCCCTCGTCTTTGCGGTGAAGGGCAACGCAAGCTTGCTGATCCTGCAAACAGTTTTAGTGTTGTGAGTACGTTTTTGCGTAAGATCTTTCGTAAGTTTGCATAGTGAATTCCGTCCCTGAACAGCCGAAGAGCGCAGCTGCCCCGCCCTTCGCAGACACCCATCCATGACTGACGTGACTCCCTGCGCGTCACCGTCGGGAAAGCGTCAAGAGACCGTCTTTATCATGCGGGAATAGCACTAGCTTCATCCTCACCCGATGGCGAGGCGCAAGCAATCACCTGACGTCACTCATTGATGGGCTTATGCTAAGAGCGTGTCATTTGGCTCTTCGGCCGTTCAGTTTCGCTTTTCCGCGTGAAACCAAACCACATTAGTTGCTCTGCAGAAAAATGAATCAAAAATGTAGTTTGATTTTTCAGCAGAACAATGCGTCTTTTGCCCCATTCGACCAAAAATTCTGGCGATGACCTTAATAGTAGGCCTGGCTCGTTTCAAAAGTTAAACTTTTTCTATTTACTTGGGTTCGTGAGTTTTGTGCGATGTTTTCTGTTATGTTGTCATTTGGAATAACCAGGGCTGAAAATATTAATAAACGTAAAAGATGGCGAAAAAAAAAACAAAGTACTGCAACATAAAAACCACCTACATAAAAAGCGATGAAAAAATTATAGTAATGGTATACGTATTGGGGGGGGGGGGGGGAGGAGTGACCGACAGAATTTTGCTCAATCGGTTTCTTGCAACTATGCTTTCGGGTGGTTTATTTCACAGGCGCATGACACGTGGAAGCGCTGATAAGTTATAACAGTACGTATTGCTTTAGGTGCTCGCGAAGCCCATGTGACTGTGTAGTCTATGTGACGTTTCGAACAACATTTTCAGGCGCCAAAGGTGGTAGGTAAAGTGATGTATGCGCTTAAGAAACAATAGCGAAATGGCTGTGTCGTGGGGGTCATTTAGCACCTGGTTAGCAGCTGAAGGCAAAGATAGAGCTTAAATTGGGCTACGCTTTGGTGTTAGTCATAATTGCGAGAAGTGGCCTTATTTTGAATTGTCTCTGACATGCCGGTTAAGAACTTTTTGTAGAGGCACAAGATTGCAGACGCAAACTGAAGTAATGGGTGGTCAAACGTTTGAAAAGCTAATTTACAGAGAAATTGTTATTGATGGCGAATTGATGCTTTTATGAAAAAAAATATTGCAAAGCCCAGGAAAGGTAAGTAAATCTGGTTATAATGCCTATAATTTCACAAATACGTTACCATGGGCTGCACAGTCAAATGCTTTGGAAAAAAACAAGAAAAGGTACTTTCAACGTGTAAGTTTACGTGCATGTTAAACATGCGCGGGATCAAATTTCGTTATCACTGCGTCATGAAGCGTGATTAGTGTGGCAATTGGGAGATACTATGTGCCAGTATTTTCGGGGGTTAGATTTGAGCCGCGAGGAAAGATTCTGAAATAAATATTTATGTTTTGCGGCTGAAAGATCAAAGCAGTAAATATTTACGCAGCTGTTACGCTTTTCCCAAGCTGACGGTGGCGCGCACACGTGTGGCGGTTTTATGTAAACTTTTCATTTCGTTTCTCAGCTCGCAATGGCGTTTAGTGAACCATGGATTTATTTTATCTCAGGTCATTCTCATAAGGGTGCATGTTCTTTAACAAATGTGCATACCTTGTCTCTAAACATGATCCAGCTATCCTCAATGGGTGTTGTTTTTTGACGACAGTAAAAGTCTGGGGTTAAACAAGGAAGCTATTTCCTTGTTTACTTCGACGATAGTTGCGTTTGTTAAAGCAGCGATTAATCTTTGTTTAGGTACCGCTGAATGGTGATGAAACGTAATGGTTAGTTGGTGCAAAATATGACCGCTTGAACCGTCTAAGTTTGTTACTTTCCCCGTAATTGTGGGGGCACTCGTGAGAATTAGGTCATACAACTTTGTGCTACGAGTCGGTTGAATAACCATCTGCGATAAACTATATTCCAAGATTATAGGATGATGAATTTCGATGAAAAACGGCATGATGAAGACAACAGTGGCCAACCAACCAGAGAAAAATTACGCTCACATGGAAGGTAAGTGAACTTATTTGGAAGGACCGGGGTTGCTATTACGATGCTAGAGCGAAGCTGATTAGGAAAGCAACGATTTTTATCTGGAGGTCCGTAACAGATACTTACCAATACCTCTGCACAAGAACTCAGGCACTCGGCCCAGACAATCTCCAGATCAGAACTTGTGTCATTTATGTGCGAGGTGACATATGTGTCTTTTTTATTTACGGGTGCGTTCCCAGCAATGTACGAGTATGTTAAAGCTTTTCAGGCTTGTACAAATTTTGCTATCGGCAATATCACCCTGTTGCCAGGTTGTGGTGGCCTTTGTGCGCCCCTTGTCCAAGCACAGATTTTCTTGGTGCCGAGTATCCACCGCGTTTATGCGAGCCATACTAGAGCTACCTCCGGGTGCCTACCTGTAAAATAGGTAAAAGTGCGCTCCTGGCCTTGTCCTCGGTCATTAGGGGACTGAAAAGCCGTGTTTGCCACCAACACGACAGCGTGTTGAGCTTTCTTTGTCAGTGTTTTGCTATGCCCACGTTGTTCGACGTAATTTGCATAACGCGGGCTTCTTTCTCAGTCAGGGCAGTTCATCCCTAAAAAAGCGGTGCGTCGGGCCGGCCGACGCCTTTGCCCAGTTGCGTAACCACTGGGTAACCGGCGCCAGTACAAAGCGGCTTATCGCGAACAACCCTTTCCAACAGTGTGCGCTATTGCGGGACTATAAAGGGGTACCTGTTTTGAAAAGTCAAGCATAGAAAACAGGTACAAACGAGGAATGAAACAGACAACCAAAACCCCCGACACTATGCATTGACAGTTCCCATAGTGGCTTGAGATCCCCCAACATCTGGCTATTGAACACTTGAAATTTTTGTCAACTTTCCAAGTTTTTTTATCGCTTTACGCATCTAAAATAACTGTCAAGAAACAGGTAAAAATCCAAACGAAAAGGACAACAGTAATGCCAACTATTTTTTTTATTGGCTTGAATAAATGTTGGCACCAAGAGATGATGCCGGCTACTCGGTTTCGTAATTGTGACATTAAATATATCGAAAGTCACGCGTACCCGCAACGGTGGCTTAGCGTCTAGGACGTTGCGCTGCAAAGCTCGAGGTTACGTGCGCGAGTCCCAGCCGGGGACGTCACATTTTGGTACACAGCCACATAGCGCCTCTGCAACATGTATTAAGCGCACGTTAAGAACCCCAGGTAGCCCATGTTATTCCGGAGCCCCCCCAAATATACGACGCTCCCCATAATCATATCGCGGTTCTGGCAGGTCAAACCCAAGAATTCAATTTATTTTATGTGCTACATAGGAAAAGATAAATTGTTTATTGCACGTCATAGTAGAGAGAGAGATAGATAGAGTAAAACGACTTTATTAATAATATTTGAACGGAGAAAGCAGCGTGGGAGGAACCCTCAGTCCAGGATTCCTAAGATGATTCCGGTGATGTTTCGAGCTCGTTGTGTGACAGCTCGGACGACCTCGGGAGGTGCGTCGCGGAGGTCCGTCCCACAGCTGTTTGTTGCCTAGGGGGTAAAAGAGAGTTGGCGAGGGAGGAAAGAGGTTTGCAGTGCACTCACTCGTGACGTGGACGATTGTGGGCGAGCCGCCACAGCCAGGGCAACGATCTGCATAACAGTGTGGGTAGAATTTATTCAGGGAGACAAGATTTGGAAACGTTGCGGTTTGTAACTGGCGCATTGCCACCGCTTCCTCTGTCGAGAAGGACGGTAGAGATGCAGCCGAAGCCTGTACGAGGCGCCAGCATATCTACATTTAATGAAGCAGCAAATAGAACAACACACAAAAAAGCAGCCTAGATGTCACAAAGACTACAGACGCATGACATGCGCACAATGCGCCACATGAGAGAATAATTCACACAACTTAATGTTTTGGTAGCTGTTTCCTGCTTTATTCGATAACTTCACTGCGCTGCTGTTGAGCCGCGCACGAATCGGCAGCTTCAGAATTCATTCACACTCTGCAGTAGCGCGAAACACCGGCAGAAACTGGGAGTTGGCATAAGTCGCGCTCAGCTATAGACTACGGCTCCGGTATAATGAACTAACTCCAGCGCGTTCAGCAGATTAACATCCGCTCTGCCGTGACCGAGGAGGCAAGAGAACAAGGCAAAAGAAAGAAAAGGTGCCGCGACTATCACCGAAAACTAATTACGAATTCTCGCTCGGTTTGCTCACGAACGGCAAAGTTAGGCAAAGCGCAACGAACACCCAGTTCGCTGTTTCTTCATTCCCGGAGGAAGAAACACAGCGCTGGTCTAATTAGGAGCCGTTGCATATTGGACGCGTAACTGTATACGCTTGCCTGTGATATGGTTCACGTATGCGCGCAACGAAGTTCCTGGTGCAGCTGGTTAGTTTCGCTAGCTATTAGGCTAAAGTGGTCGCCGGCGAAAACGTCACGAAACTCGAATAAGAACAAAATTTATGAAATATTGCGAAAGAGACGAGGATTGTGGTGTGTATCGCGGCTTTCTTAAGACTGAAAAATTAGCTAATTGAGGCACCACTAAAGCAAAGCAATATAAACCTCAGTATTGCCTATTTGCGTTTGCCATTAGTGCGCGCTGGCGTCGCGTAATCTGTCGAACGAATGAGGCCGCGGCACCCCAGCTATGTAATTTCTTTCTTTAATTAGGTGTCTTTCTTTTTCGAATGCTGAGATCTTGTAGTTAGCGATGCCATGGTTGCGGTTGCCTTTAGAAATTGTTGTCCCGAATCAAATTAGGCATCTGCAGTCATTTTTATAACGCAGCAAAGTGTAACCACCTGCAACTGCGGAGAACTCAAATAATAGGCTATATTTCATGGCTTTTATGACGTGATAGTTTTCGTAACACGAGGAATAAAAATTTCGCATGTAAAATAACAATTGCTCGCCACAACCGCCACCGCCACTCATTTTCGCACCATATCGTTACACTAACTTTCTCTTTTTACTCCTCTTTTCTTGTCTCTGTGATGCTGCCATATCGGAAAAAGAAGTGTCTTTGTTGTGCGCTGGAATGCCATTACGCCATGGTGAATTCAAGCGTTTAGAACAATAAACATGAAAAGAAAAACACACGGATTTCACTCGCGGTAGGAATAGCTAGGCTCTGCAAAAAAAAAAAATCATTGGATGTTTCCGAAGAAAGCTGTTCCTGTTCAGCGATTACTGGTTAGTGTAAAGCTGACTGTCAAGTTGGTCAAATTTTTATTGGAAAACGCTTTGCTCAACATTAATTTGTGGCTCTTGAACATGCGGATCCCACGCATGACAACGAAGGAATGACCACAATGGCCTGGTGACAATGGGATGATCGCGCTAAAGTGACAACCCTGGAACCACTACGACGACACGACGACGACGCTGTGACGGCGACACAATAACTACCACGGCTTGAAGACAATAGCATGACGAAATTGGAATGACGACCATTGAATGGCCATGACGACATGGTGATGACTGTATGACGACGACGTCAAGACATAATGGCATGATGACGACGAAATGACAGTGGAGGCGTGACGACGGCAGCACGACGGCAATGAGATGACACTGGAATTACGACAGAATGACGACAATGAGTTCACGATGAAGGCATGACGATGGAATGGTGACAATGGGATGTGGTGACACTAGAACGACGCCGATGGAACGACCACGAGGACATTACGGTGACTATATGGTAACAATGGAATGACAATGGCGTGACGACGACAGCTTGACGACAATGGGATGATGGCGATAGATTGACAGCAACGACACAACGACGAAGGTTGCACGACGACGACACAATGGCTTAGATGACAAGACGACGATGGAATGACGGCGACAGCGTGACAACAACGGCATGACAACCAATGCGTATGACAACGCTGGAGCGTTGACGACGGAATGATAAAGAAATGATGGCGTTAAAGTGACAACGATCGCATGACTGCAATGAAGGGAGAACAATGGGATGGAGGCGTTGAAATAACAACGATGATATGGAGACAATGGTGTGACGATGATGGCATGATGATAATAGAGTGATGACGCTGGAATGACGATGACATGAGGGCGATGGGATAAGACGATGCTTGAATGATGACCATGGTTGACGAGGGCGGCTTGACCACGACGACTTCAGGACGATGGAAGGACGAATACCTTATGATGACGACGCCAAGAATTTGACAGCATCATTGCGACAGAATGATAATGATCGCACGATGACGACGGCATGATGATGATTAAACGACGATGCCGGGGCCACAACGCCATGACAATGACATTTGGAAGACTGCAGATTGACAAGTACATCATCAACATGACGCGTCCATGGCGGAATGATGACTATGGAATTATGGCGCGACGTCGGCTGTATGCCGGCGAAAAAATGACAACGCAGTGATGACGACAGAGCGAAGATGGTGGAAGGGTGACGACGACATGCCAACGAAGAAATGAATATAATAGAATAAGGCGATTAAATGATGATGAAGGTGGCTTTTAAGTGTTAAAAGTCACGTTCATTCATATGCATCCATTACTTGCCACCCTGGGTGACCCCCTCCATTCCCACTGTATCCGGTGAGTTTTTACACTTATTTTTCGGCAGCGACCAATTGTGCAGCCGCCAGATTGATTGTCCAGTTGTGCGCAGCATTACTGACCCTGCTAACAAAATTTCATCTCGTGGGGTATCTCTCGTTGCTCAATTGGTACCTTCACACGTAGGAATCGCCGGAAACAAAAAGTTGATCGGCAGATTTCAGCCTGCGCTCATAACAACTGTGCCTGTCCTGAACTTATGTGCAGGCTTGATGGCGGTCGTGTGCTGATTCATCGCCACCTACTCAAGCAGCATCCAGACCAGTGTGTCGCAAATGGAACGTTACCGCCCCGTGTTCGCGGTCCAAGCTTTTGCCGCGTGTTCGCGGTCCACTGAAGTTCACACATCACATTGGCTGTGTGAACGTTCATACAGGCAAGGACGTGTGTCCAGTCCATCGTGTACGTCCTGCGATTGGCTACAGGGAGATAACTAACCATTACAATAGGGTTTAGGATTGGGCAAGTTGGTGTTGCATTCGAAAACTGGTACAGTGCAACATACAAAGGAAGAAACAAGCTAAGCTGTCCTTTTGTCTGGCTTGTTTCTTCCTTTCTGTGTTGCGCTGTACCAGTTTTAGTAACCATTAAAGATTGGGGAGAATGCGTTTTCCTCCCGCACACCCATCACTTTATAAGCAGCAGGTGGTAACCAATACTTATCCAAGTCCGTTGACTTATGATCATTGTCATCCAGAACAATATTCGGCCAAATGTGAAATGTACCTCTTTCTATAGAACGTGATTTGTATAGACAATAAGCATAATGTAAAAGCGATGTCACTACAGGTTTTGTGTGAGATTGTTCTTTTTCTCTCTGTCTTTTTTCATGTCACCTGCTAGGACGCTGATGATGCATTCATTTTTGCGATCGTCTGGCAGGTTCGAAAGTTGCGGATGTGTGGACCTCTGCGAATAGGTTGACGGCAAGTTCTTCCTGCATCGCGTTCTATGAGCTAGCTGCACGAGTCTATCTTACGGCGGCTGCGCTACGACTGGTTTTTCATCCGTGGTAAGCTCTACACAACCTTATGCCTCAGATTAGAACGACTGAAAGTTGAGCAAGTTAGTTAGGATTCATGTTACTTAAAGACAAACGTGCAAACACGGAAGCATAAAGGAACGAAGGCGTTTGTGTTGTCCTTTGCATTTCTTCGTGTGTCCTCCTTTTCACGCCAGTATTTAAGTAACATAAGTCTCAGATAGTTGTTGCATTCAGCAAAGACGAGCTTTCGCTTTTGAACCTAAGTGGTAAATCTAGCTCACCCTGTGCTCACCCTCGTTTGCATGACAGCTGTCATGCAAACGAGGGTGAGCACAGGCGTAAACCTTCCACACCTAATGCGCACCGAGACAGACTAAGTAAACGCGCTTCTCTTCGCGTTGAGGGATCGTGAGTGACCTTTACCGCGCTCCGAAACTTGAGCGCACATGTCTCCAAGGGATCCAATTTTTGAAGAGTAATTTGTTGCTATGAGTTGCTGATTGATTTTGTAAGTACTACATTTCTTTGGCCTCCTAGACAAACATGTTACAGGATATATACGTTATCGCGTGCTCATTGCGTAGATATATACCTTTTAATCGGGCGAGAAGGAAAGATCGCGCCCCAAGCCTTTCCTCCTCTGTAACGTGCACGAGCATATGCGGCGCTGTGCTAACTTTGCCTACTTTGAAATCATTTAGGAAAGTTTTGGCTCGTTCTCTGTGACATATACGTTGTGCCAGCTCATACAAGGTCATCAGCTAACCGCTGTGCAGCCTTTCGATCCAGCCAGTAACTACAGTATGTTGAAGCTTCTCTCGGCCGTGCAAACAAGCGCCGTCCATTACCAGCCGAGGTGCGTGGTGCGCGCTGTGATCGCTATATTATCGATTGGTGTGAGAAATGAAACACAAAAGTGCTCACGTACGGTCAACTTCCAATGCAACCCCGAAAAATCTTGTCGCCAATCGTTACAGATTCCTTGCGTCATCTGCCTGCATCGTTCTCGCGCACTGCTATGTCTGCTTTGGTCTTCTGTAGGAGGTCGATAGCGTAGCTCCACATATTTATCACAGCTGTTAGAATACCAGCGTGATACGTATATGCTTTGCACTTTCGCATTGCCTTTTTATTCTGCACAGCAGTTATATCCAAAGGAAATTACGATAAAATAATTCGACAGCTGTTTTCGAAGACACAATTTCCGTAAAACGGATGAGTGCATTGTAGATGGTGAGACTAGCAAGGCGGAACAAAAAAAAAAAAAGAAATATCAATTTATTTTCGTCCTCTCGGCGGCTTGTCAAGTCGGAATCACGTGTGAGTGTCTACAGTGGCCAATTTTCTAGCCGTATTTAGCGAAAATAGAATAATAAAACACTGGCTAGTGCCGCAATAATGCCACGATTAATTGGGCGGCATGTCGGTCCATGCGCAGTAATAACAACAAACAGATGTATGCCTCAGCATCTCCCACACCTTCGGACGCTCACGCGGTCTGGAGATGGCCGCTCAACCACTCGATAAGTGAAATTCACAGCGTACCAAATAAGATCTCATCATTAACCAAAACTACTGTATTCGTGGGCGGACACGACATCCTACAAGCGAGGTAGTCGCGCGATGTTTTTACAAATAAATACAAATATCAAATAACGAGCGCTTGTCCAACTAACGAGCAGATATTATTAGGCAGCAGAACGGTGCCCCACAGCTTGGTAATTACTGTTAGAACATTGCAGTAACGTCACATTGGTGAAGAATTTTTTTTAGAAAAACACTACTGACCTCCGAGGCTGATCACAGGCTCAAACAAGCGCGCACAAGTCACGCTGGGTCTTTTGTCCGCCCATTAAGAATGCCCAGTTGGTCAAAATTATACTTGAGTCCCTGACTACGGCGCTACTCAAAATCAGAGCGTGGTTTTGGCACGTAAAGCTCCAGAATTTGATTTAAGGAATTAATAATAATAATAATAATAATAATAATAATAATAATAATAATAATAATAATAATAATAATAATAATAATAATAATAATAATAATAATAATATTATTATTATTATTATTATTATTACAAGGTTGCTGTTGTTGATCAAAGAAAGCTCCCAGTGTGGATTAACTATGGTTTTGCCAACGCCGCTCAGGGATGTCCTCAGTGATGTCGACGTGTTATAATGAGCTGGCTGCACTCCTCAATTTCATCACGCTAAACCTAACTAGAGAGGCAGCAGTAAGATGCCTCACTAGACTTAATTATGACGTGTCTTTTCTATACAAGTAGGCTTGGTGGTTGAAACTTGGTATAGCTTTCTTGGTAAAGTGAAGGTACCGAGAAACCACAAGTACACAGATGAAGAACACACACCACAAGCATGGAACCCTACGAACTGGCCCAAAGCTTTCGTTGCTTATTATATTCTTGAGAGTGCAACTAAGAATAGATAAACTTGTAAAAGTGTTCAGACGAATTTATAAGCACATGTCAACTGCCGTTATAGGTAGAGCAGTTCGGGGGGGGGGGAATGATTGAGGCAGCGTTTTTAATAACCTCCTTAAGGAAAGTGATGTCGTATCTGTGTATATACAGATATCATATTTCTTGCACCTTTTAATTATCTTGTATTATTGAGTACCTTACTGATTATGAATGCGTGCAATGCTTTTATAAAATGATTCGTTGAGATGTGTCTTATCGCAGAACTGCAGTATGTGCAGTTTCGTTATTATTTGTTTAGACACATTTGCGAAAGCCTTTTTTTTGTGTGTGTGAACGCCTTCGTTTGACCTCATGTTATTATAATTTAATCCATGAAGAATTTTTTTTACTTCTTGCGCAAAATGCGCCGAAACAGTAGTTGCCTACGTTGCAGCTTGCATGCAAATAAATTAATAAATATAGAAATAGAAAGGCCGCCTTGATGTTGACTGTGCCACAAGATGTAAAGAGGCGGGACCGATTCGAAACAAAATATTCCGCCAAATCGTTTATTTTCGCTTCTACCGCGTCAGCCGTATTTCCGCGCGAAGCGCATCTTCGCTGACAGAGGTGACTGAGAAGTCGCATGCATAATGTACATCTCACCAGGAGCCGAGAAATGCAGGGTCCCCGGAAGCTTTCACCGAGCTTCAGTCACTCCCCCCGGGGGTTTTTCAGTCTGATGTATTATGCAAAGCCTATTCAGCACTGCTTTGTCTGTGGCCGAGTGAGTGAGAAACTCGGAAGACACTGGCGTGAATTTATTACCATTTCTCGAATTGTTTATCTGCAGCTACTTGAAATTTTTCACATAGCCTCTTCGATTTCAGACGAGGGCTACACGTCTTAGGACATTATTAGCCTGTCCAGTCAGCCTGTTGAGGGCCGTCGAGTTACAGCCCTTGGCATCAATGACGAGACCTAGAATTTTGACCGAGTCCTTGCTCGGTATCGGATGCCCATATTTAGCTCGAATTTCTATCGGAAGAGTTTCAAGAGGCGCAAGATTTCTGACCCCCTGTCTGCACTGGCGGTATAACAGTAGCTCTGATTTAGCGGGGAAGAGTTCAAGGCCCGTGTTTCAAAGAAAATCTTCGGTAACCTCCAACGCGCTTTGTAACGAGTGTTCGAGCATGGCTAGCGATCCGCCCGGTGCCCAGATTGTGATATCGTCCGCATAAATTGCGTGACCTTCGTTCGGGATTGCAGCGAGGCGGGTGGAGAGTTTGTGCATGGCTATATTAAATAAGAGTGGGGAGAGGAGCGAGCCCTGCGGGGTGCCTCAGGGGCCTAGTTCGTAGGGCCCTCCCGTGACCATGCCTAGTCGGATGTGTGCCTTCCGATCCGCGAGGAAAGATCTGGTGTAATCATGAAACCGCTGGCCCAAGTTGAGAGACGAAATCTCCGTCAGGTTGTGTTTATGCGCGACCGTGTGGAAGGCCTTCGAGGGGTCAAGTGCGAGGATCCCTCTCACGTAGCGAGTAGGGTTATCAAAGATTGCTTTCTTAAGCAAAGACATAGCGCCCTGCGTGGACAACGCCTGTCTAAAGGCGATTAGATTGTGTCTAAAGAGCTCCTTGTTTTCAATATGTTCAGTGATCTTGTTATGTATCGCGTGCTCCGCAACCTTGGCGACGCATGATGTAAGGGAAATAGGCCGCAGATTATTTATATGTGGGGGTTTTCCTGGTTTGGGTATGAGTACCACTTTTGCGGTACGCCAGTCTATCGGGACCTGTCCACTTTTCCCTACCTCATTTATTTTGGCCGTGACTATCTCGATTGCCCTATCGTCTAGGTTCCTGAGGAGTTTATTCGTGATTCCATCAGGTCCCGGGGCTAATCTGCCATTTAGATTGAAAAGAACATGTCTGATCTCTGACACGGTGAAAGGTTCGTCTAGATCAGGTGCGGAGAATCCCATGTAGTTCACACGCTCTAGCGGGCGATCCGCGTCTTTGGCGTGGGAGAGATAAGTATGAGCTAAGTTGTTGGCTAATTCCATGTCGGTGAGACCGAGTGCGGTTTGTTTCTTAATGAGCCTATCCGTTGCAAGGTTAAGGGTGTCCTTAGACTTGTTATCGTTGAGGAGACTTTTCAATAAGCTGTATTTGCTACCTCTTCGCATACGCCCGTCCGTTTCGGTGCACGTCTCATCCCATTGCTGCCGGGCGAGCTGGGCCGAATAGGTTTCAATCTCCTTGTTAAGAAGCGCGATTTTGGATCTTAGTCGACGATTAAGCTTTTGGGTCTTCCACCTGGCTGAGAGGGCGTGTTCGGCCTCCAGAAGGTGAGCGAGTCTAGAGTCCATTTTAGGAACTTCAAGATCCGTAATGATTTCCTTGGTTGCCCCATTAACCGCCATGTTCAGATTCTCTAGCAGATCTGCATACGTTTCGTCTGGCGGGACTGTTTCATTTCTGATTTTTCGAAAAAGGTCCCAGTCTACATATTCATATATCGTGAGTGGTCTGGGTTTGACGCGCAACAGAATTTTCAGTATGTAATGGTCACTGCCTAGCCCCTCCTGGAGGTTGTCCCACGTGCCTTCGATACCTCGGAGGAAGGTGAGATCGGGGGTCGTATCTCGACTGACCGAATTACCCGATCTGGTGGGGAGCCTTGGGTCTGTGACGAGTATTAAGCCGAGCTCTGCAGCGTTGAAGGCCAAGTTCGTCCCTTTTGAACTTTTGTAACCGTACCCCCATTCCGTATTGGGTGCATTAAGTCACCCGCGACAACGAGAGGCGCGCTTCTTGCCGCCCTAGGTGTGGTGCCTAGTAATGTTTTGAAGTCTCTTTTCCTGTCCGATGGTGCGCTGTACACGTTGAGAATGAAAATGTTAGAATTGATTGTTTTCTTGGGTACGATTTATATTAACTGGGCCTCGAGGCCCACTTTGTACGCGCGGACCTCGTGCTCAACGAACGAGATGTTCTTTCTGATTAGGGTAGCAATACCTCTCCCCTTTTCTCTCCTGCATGCTACCGTGCGGTACCCCGAGAGGGAAATTTCAGTTGTACATAGCGTTTTCTGTAACAATATAACTTGCGGCTTGTCCGCAATAGACCTGATAAGCTATCCCAATGGGGCCTTGCGCCTCTGGAAACTTGCGCAGTTCCACTGCCAGATTGTCATATTGTTGCTAGTCGCGTTCGCCATTTTGCCTACTGATAATGATGAATTAGCCCTTTAGTCCCAATTTCGGGATTCGGGTTTGCCTGATTCTGCACTGTCGACACCGTAAGCCTGCCTTTGGCTCGGACCTTGGGTCTCTCTAGGTGAGTTAATCTCGTCTCCATACCGGAGAGCATTTCCATCATGCGTCCTAGGGTCTTTTCTATGGCAGCTAGCTTGCCTTTGCTGTTCATTTTGTCAGGAGGATCGGCGGCGGTAGCTATGGCTTCGCTCGGCTCTGCCATCTCATCTTCCTCTTCTGTCTCGCTCACCGGTTCTGGGTTGGGAGCTTTACGCTTGGCTTTGCCAGCAAGTAGGCCTAGATCTTTAATTTTATCCTCATCGCGGTTCGAGATTTGCCCTCTAATGCTATTTAAGGCCTCGTTAAGCTCTGCAAGTTCCCGCCTGAGCTGTTGATTTTCCGCCTCAAGTGATTGGATTCGGGGATCCACTGTGACTGTGCCTGTGCCTCACCACTTGCTCTTTTGGCCGTCGCAGTCTTCTTTCCGATCGACGGCGCTGTGCCGGAGCCCTTGACTTTGTCGGCCCACATGGCCCGCTTCGCGGGGTGGGAGCGAGACCGGGACCGGTATCACGATCTGGATGCGCTGGAATTCTCGCCTTTCCCTGAGCCGGTTCGCCTCCTGGAGCGAGAGCGCCCCCTCGATTGTGAGCGGGCTCGCAGGGTGGAGCCACCATAGGCTGCCACAGGTGTCACCGAGCTCTGTGCGTAGGAGATACTGATGTCATCGCCACTGGCCATCCGTGCTTTTCGCAACATTTGTCGCCGCCACCGACGCCGACGCCTTACGATGTATGGGATCTGGTAGCGTTGTTTGCATGGCCCTATCCCCGGTGATATGGGGGCCGCTGCATGCTTCACATTTGGGTGTGCATTGGTGTTCCTCCTCTTGTGACTCTGATGATTTCATTTTCCCACAGCCGTGGCACTTCTTCTTTTCCTCTTCGCTACTGGGGCACACGTCGGCTCGGTGACCCACATGGCCACACGCGTAGCATACATCCACCTGCCGTTTGTACAGAAAGCATGGAACGAGGGCGGCTCCGCACATTACCGTGTTGGGCACTCGCATGCCGTCGAAGAGTATAACAACTACTTGTTTGTTCTTAATTCTTCCGACTTCTAATGCCGTAGGGTTTCTTGGGTTCAGAATCATCCTCTTAAGGGCTGCTTCGTCAAATGAAGGGTCGATGTTTCTTATGACACCTTTGCACGTGCCATCAGGGCCAGAAATGTAGGCTGAGACCTCAAAGGCGCCGAGCTTAGTAAGTATCTTGTTGATTCTAGCATACGCCCTCGCGTTTTGATCATGAGGGGTAGAGATAACCAAAATGTTCTGCATCTTGTTTGGGCACACGGTGTCCTCGGCAGTCTGCTGTTCCGTCAAGGCCACCGCCATGGCCAAGGCTTCGACGAGGAGTATGATATCCGTTTTGGAAACGTTGAGGCCTTCCTTGGGGCGCACGATGATCTTGATTTGATCCTTGGGTAATTTCGGTAGCCTCGAGGCTGCCGTTACCTGCTTCATGAACCTTTTGGCCGGTGAGTTGGCCGTGCGGCTGCCAGCCGGCATATTCTTGGTGACACGTAGCCCGCCATATGACGGCGTATCCGTTGGTTATTTTCGTTTGCTGCCGGGGGCGGTCGTCCATCCCGCTTCATCGAGCTCCTACGGGGCGATTTCCATCGCCTCGACGGCTATGGTCCCAGGCATGGTTTCTGTTGGTCAGTAGTTCGCATGGAACGCCGGTCGTCCGCGCCGGCGGGGGGGTTAGGCCTACGCCTTCTCGCGCTGCCGCACCGTAAGTAGGCGTAGCCCGCTCGGAGATTCAAGAGGTCACAAAATGGTGAAAAGTCCACCCACCGATATGAGTCCACTATCTGCGCAATCCTCGGAACTTGCCGCTTCATAAAAGGTATACTTTCCGTGGGTCGGCTTCGCAAAACAGCCAAAAACCTTGGAAAATGGGAGCCGATGGCACGTCCACACTACACTGCGCCTTCTTCCCATTCTTATTGTTCTGATTATTTCAGTCTCATGATCCGGATCCGTGGTCACTACCTGCCCTAAGTAGATGTATTCCCTTACCACTTCCAGTGCCTCGCTACCTATCGTAAACTGCTGTTCTCTTCCGAGACTGTTAAACATTACTTTAGTTTTCAGCAGATTAAATTTTAGACCCATCCTTCTGCTTTGCCTCTCCAGGTCAGTGAGCATGCCTTGCAATTGGTCTCCTGAGTTACTAAGCAAGGCAATATCATCAGCGAATCGCAAGTTACTAAGGTATTCTCCATCAACTTTTATCCCCAATTCTTCCCACTCGAGGTCATTGAATACCTCCTGTAAACACTCTGTGAATAGCATTGGAGAGATCGTATCTCCCTGTCTGACGCCTTTCTTTATTGGCATTTTGTTGCTTTCTTTATGGAGGACTACGGTGGCTGTGGAGCCGCTATAGATATCGTTCAATATTTTTACATATGGCTCGTCTACACCCCGATTCCGTAATGCCTCCGTAATCCGTGGTCTTTAGCTTTCCCTCAATACTTCATAGTTTCGTCTCCTCCTCAAGCTTACACTCGACCAAGCAACTGCAGCCCAGCGTGAACTTTTTGATGGAAAGCGCCACGCGGGAAATGTGCGAGGTGTTGGTGCGACTCCCATTTTCGACGAGTTATCTTCTCGTTCACTCTCATTTCCTGTTGCTTTACTAATTCTACATTTCAAATAAACTTAATAAGTAACATCCCCTATGCTTTTCCTGGTTTCATTGTGTGCTACTTCGCACGGCTGGGATTAAAGAAAGGAAAACGAGCCACTGGCAACCTTTGTTCTTCTCCTCTTTTGTGAAAGGTTTTGACTATGGTTCATCTAAAGCAGTCCTTGCGCTAGTTACTAAGCCCGATGCACAGCTATCGCTGTCTTCAAAACCGACGTTCTTCCAAGACACTTCTATAACGAATGCGGAACCCAAGCGCATTGAAAAAAAAATTGAACGTTTTCGTGGCCCCATTAAAGTAGTGAAGAATCGGCATCTGCTTCAAGCTGGCTCTTTCACTCCACTACAATGCATTCGTCTCTATCACACTGTGCGCGGAGTTTCCCAAGATATATTTTTTCGTATTTCTGTGGTTGAATCGACTTTCATTTATATGCTCTTTTGGGAGCATAATTATCTTTGCTACAGCGGCCTTCGCTGCAGCATGTTTATACAACAAACATGCTCCTTCCGACCTAGCGTGTCACTTGCGCAGTGGTTTCAGAACTTTTAACAGAAGACTTCATACGTTATCTGCATAAGCCATCGCACTCGTACTATAAATATAACCTGTGCGTTGTGCTATATGACCCCTGCACGAAGCAATCATTCTCGGTAAACCGTCGCATTGCGTTTGCGGGGCGCATCCATCCGAAAAAGAAGTCGTTGAAATTAAGATTTGGACGAGTGGAATGCCGACGTTTTAAGGGGCAGCCGGAATGACGTAACAAGTTTTCTGCACCCATGGCGAGTGGCCAGCGAGAAATAGCGGTGAGAAGCCGCCAGCATTCTGCCTTCCTGCTGCCGGGAAACAGCAAAAAGAAGTGTCGTTCTCGTGGAGTCAAGGTTTCAAAAGCGGAGCCTAATTTGTAGCCTTCCCGCAAGGGACACGATAATTGCTTAGCGTCTTCGGCACGCTAGCGCGAAAGGCGGTTGCGACGTCTATATACGGCGTTCCCAGCGCGTGGACGTGTCGTAAGCAGAAATGCGAAGGGGCCATGTTGAAATGCGGGGCGGCGTGGGCAGCTACGGCTAGCCGCGCCGTAACTAACGACTCCTGTACGCGACAATGATGACAGATGAGGCCGAAACAAAAGTTTAGGGCAACCAAGTACACAATGCCCGAAATCTTGGTTGCAGCAATGCAACTTAAACGAAGAGATCACGTCAACGATGCTTACGCTAAGTCTCGCGTGATTTATTTTTTCTTGCTGACTAATCTGAAGGTTTTGTTAAGCACACCGAACTGCACTTTCTGGCAACAAACATAAACATGTCACTTGTGCCCTAGGGAGGCAAAAGAAAACGTAGGATATGTGAAAAAAAAAATAATCTTGGCTTAAAATCCCGGTACATTAAAAACGAACATTTAGGTTGTGGACGCAATTCCGAAATCACATCTTCAACTTTCTCATTTTGCTCTTATTTTACTATGCCCTCCTTATTTTACTAGTAGGATGGTTAGAACTGTGTGGAAAAAACGAGGACACGCGGAAGAAACACACGATACACCGCGAGCGCACACTGCCAACTGTTTATTCTTGGCAATCAACGCATAGGCTCATTCAAGCGAGAACCCAGGCACGTGACTGCATCGTCACTCACACTTGTGCAGATAACATAAGAGTGTGTAACAGTGCTTGCACTGAATAAACACCAGGAAATAACTTGAACCGATATTGCATTCCTTCTACTTGTCCTCATTCTTTCTTTTCGCACAGTTTCAACCTTCCTTCAAGTACGAAGAAACTAGCCAGCAAGAACGTCCTACGAAAGTTTATGTCATTACTCCCGTAATTTGTCGAGAGCACAATGGTCCGTCCTATTTTCAGGTAACCTAAATTTACCGTTTACCAACGTAACTACTTGCAAATGTACTACCGTTGAGCATGAATTTTGTGCGCATATAATGTTCTGATTTACGTAAGCTTAATGCCTTACTGCCTAGTTCGGCAGTGCGAATTGTGACTCATTTTTATTTCTTCATCTCTACGTACCAGGACCAGTTCAACTGCTTCCAATGAAGCTAAAAGCAAGGCATATATTATTTACGCTATGAAACCACTGGCGCCAAATCACTGCATTGGTGGATGAAGTAACATTCTTGTGTACAGTTTGGACGCATATTTTGATAGTGTCCAATTTGGATTCATATATTTGATGGTAGGGGAGAAGTTACAAACTTCTTTCGCCAGCTTTTGCACAACATTTGCTGGTCTATAGAATTGATGGAATTGTCACGTGGAAATGAGCAAGTGAAAAGACACACACGTAGTTCTAGTGACGAAAAATGGCGTCAGCTCCAAATCAATGAACACAGTAGTGGGCTAAAGCATACATTGGGCACGATGTGCACGTAAGTGCTCTCGCAAAAAAAAAAGTCTATTTGAAGAAAACAGTGGTACAAAGTTAGCATAAAGCATAAATGTTGAGCAGCGTTGATACACTTTCACAACCAATAAGTGATGAGCCAATGTCATTTGTGTATATTAACATACTACTAGATATGTAAGTGAACAAGCAAACGCAAAAAAAAACATTGATATATGTGAAAAAATAGGATACAATTTCACTGTCAGCTGAGACGCTTATTAAAGCTATGAAATAATTAGTTCGTGCTTGTAGGAGCTTCGGCAGTCACATTATCAAATTCGTTCCGCGTTAGTCTCAAAGCAGTCATTTGTGATTTGTAAAAGACAATTCGTAAGATCATGTTCAACCTTCTTTCAGTTGGCAGAACTTGCAACAAGGCAGTGTTACAGGACGTATCCAAATAAAAACCGCCTTTGTATGCAAATTCCAACCTAAATTGGTGATTTAAACTGTCTACAGCACCGCCAGCGCCTGTATGCACCGGCACTACGTAGTTTGTGTCAAGAGTGTGCTGAAGGGAGGGGGAGGGGGGAGCTGTAAGACTAAATTTATGGAACCCCGGCACGCACAGAGGCAATTAGCAAATGAACCAACTCACGTACGCTAGAAACAAAATAGCATCCTGAAGCGGTATTCTCGATAGATCACTTTCGGGGATACAATCACATTAGCGAGATTTCGTGTGACTATGGGCTTCGGATTCGGGGAAGTATGCTGCCAACAGCGCCAGGCTCTGTGCGAAGATGGCGAGCTTGACGCCGTGCCAAGAACGCTGTCGACGTCATCGCCGACACGTCTGATGCCGAATTACGTGAAATGCCGCGAAAGGGATCGTCTCTCCGAAAGTGATCGCTCGAGAATACTAGACCCACTAATCTGTACTGTGTTCTATAGGAATGTCGCTTAAGCCATTGTTTCGATAAGGGGAATTGTCTTTGTCAGGGCGGCCACATTAGTTTCAGCCACGTTCCTTGTTCTACCTCTCTTAACAACTTCAAGCCTCCATCTTCCTGTTAACCAATATCTCTTTTTAGAAGGCAGCTGTCAGTGTTAATACTTTGGTTTGATAATAAGCTGATAATACATAAGCATGTAATGATGCGTACGTTTACGACTGTCATAGCACCTGTACAGCTAAGTTAGAGCACCCGCTAACTTTCGGAATGCCTAGAATCGACTACTCTTACCGTTCCCTTTGCTATAGAAAAAAAATGCAATAGAAGAAACGTATGTGGACATTAGGAATCAGACCCACACTATATGCGTTGGAGGCCAGAAATGGTACCACTGTACTAAAGTCGAACATTTTTAGGGCTACTTGCAAAGCGATTTGTGATACTTTGGGGGAGGTGCTATATCCGGTTTCCCTCTATAGTCCACCTTATTTTCCACGTCGATATTAACATGGGCTAAAGCGAGTCCAATGAATGCGGGCGTTTCTTATGGGGCTAAAACTTTAGTTTTTTCCTTAATCTGCATTAAGCAACAGTTCCAGTAAGAGTGCGGTTACAAGTTATACTGAAGTACAACTTTAGATGGTGGCTTTCTGAAGGACGAGGAACATGCAAGTTACGGGACGCGCTAGTCCCCGAAATTCGCTCCAAGTCTCTCACTGTACTGTGGTCCAGTTGCATATTTGTGCAAGGTTAGTCACGTCATGTTTTGTGAATCACCACGTTTCAGTGTTGACTAAAAGTGCTTCTTCTGCGAAGTCCACCAAGGTGGCTGTGGGACGCGTTCGTCACTGATATCTGTGTCTGCATCTGTATCGTGGTGTCTTGTCGTAATGTGCAAGCTATGGCGTACAAAGGTATCAAGCCAAGTTTGTTTCTGTCTGGATGCTTTCTTTTCGGTTCGCGGCTTAAGATAAGTTTGCTCTACCAATCTAGGTCAGTTATGTGGTGACATTGGGGCTCCCCAACAAGTACGAAAATTTGTGGTCACTGCTGAAGGCACCTTAAGAAGAACTGCAGATTATGACTGACATTGACGGTCGACGAGAAGTACATCAGCATGCATCCCGTAAATGCTGGCTTGGTGGCAGAACTGAATGATCTTTCATTGTTAGTTGGCTGAGTGGTAAAAGTTGTGAATGTAACATCGTCGTATCTATTTCTCGCACACCCTTTTTTCTTTTTCTTTTACGCCTGCGTGCGCACACCACTCGGGTCACTTCGTTCGAAGCTCTAGCTTCTGCAGCCGCCCGCCAGCCATACCCACCTTCTTTCGTCTTTCTTCCTCACACTAAATGTAAATATCGTTCTACAAATCCTAGATGATACATGTGAGCCGCATATTCTAGAAAATACGACACTTGGCGCCATAAGAAGCGTGCATGCGAGCTCTGTGCGTCTCGCATCAGCCTTTTTTTTTTGGCGCGAGACGAAGTGCGTCGCTCTGACGTCCGTTTATCGCTGCGTGGCTCACGTTTTAGACCTCGCTACCGCACCACGGATTTTTCACCTGCTGCGGTGACGTAGGAGCTGTGGCGCTCAGCTGCTGAGCCCTAGGTCGCGGTTTCAATACCCGGACACGGCGGCGGCACTCAGTGTGGGGCTCCAACCAAAACTCATCCTTCATATACGTAGCTACGTGTCTGACTGCATGCGGGCTGCTTTGGGAAGTTAAAGAATAGATTTCATCTACCGGGAAACATCGCAGAATAGTTCGAGGTGCCCGTAACAGCCAGTGCGTCAAAGAATATAAAAGCAAAACAGCATGCGGCACCTCACAACTTTCCTTATAATTATGCACTTAACAGTCAATAAAAAAGGACAGTTCACATCCGTGCCACACATCTAGCTGTAGCATGCATAATGAGCTTTAGTTGAATCCCATAGTAATGACGGAAAGTTTATTATTTTTTCGCGGCATTTCATTCGCCTCCCATGCGCTGCTTCTCGAGCTCATGTATTAAACACAGCCACTTCTGACATACATTGTTTACGCACGTCAGTGTGTGGCAAAGAGGCACGCCATTAGAACTGTCATCCTTTCTGCCAGCAGTGCTCTTTGTTTTAGCTTGATTTCCGCTTTTGCGTGATAAACAAAAAAAACGCATAAGTTAAGATCCACAAAACTGTCCTGCGTTGAACGTAAAAAAAAAAGCACAGACGATAACATAAGCCAGTTCTTATGCAGTATCCGTCACTGAGTATATTAAGCAGCAGGGAAAGTGCACGGCATCCGTCTAAGTGCTTGGCCACAATAAAGTGTTTCTACAACGAGCAAATTTCAGGAAATTTAGGGCTGATACAAAGGGTATCATGAACCCGCGGAACCGATTATTATCACGCTATGCACAAAAATGCAAGCCAAAGGCTATCAGACGGCCCCTTTAAGGACTAAGGCAGACGACCTATAAACGGTGCGAGGGGTTATCGCGCGGAACCCTCTCACCTTGATATCGTACCAGGTGTCCCCAGCCCAGATTATTTGACATGCCATTGTTTTTGTGCGTGTGCGCGAGTCTTCAACCATTTCTAATAAACGGAGCTGCAGCCCTTGTTTCAGGCTTCAGTATCAATGGCAAAGCAACTCTCAAATGCCTCACCCCGGCTTCTGCGTGTTCCCTTGGATTGGTTGACAGAGGTTTCTACAACGAATCTGTTGAACAGACTTTCGCAGTCGTTTTCATGCGGCGGAGGCCGGCATCTGGCGGCGTTGGCCTCATGAAACGCGACCTGCCTCTGAATCCCCAACTTTATATCTTGAACGTAATAATCAATGACTATAAATTAAAGAGTACCTTCCGTACACCTTACGCGAACAGGTAACAAATTTTGGCAGGTATCTTTATCCACTAATCGGTAGACTATGTTTCTCACGTCGTGCTTGAACGACTTCATGCTGGTGGATAGCTCAGGATGTGTGGAATCCTCAAAGCGGCCGTAGAGAGTCGGTGATGAATCATCACTAAGGACAGGCAACAAACAGACCCAGAAGGGCGTGGCAACTCACTCATGCTGCTTATACATACAGACTGGCATACATGGAAAATGATTTTGCTTTCTTTTTCTTTTACAAAATCATATGTAGCAGTTGTGACTAGGTAAAGGCTCAAGGTGACGTGGCCCGTTGTCCACCATGTCGGGCAAGGTAAAACCACTTTCAGTAAAACCTGTATACAGACAGTGTAAACTAAATCATTACATGCGTTTACCTCTCGGACATGCCATATATTGTCAATTTTCTTACTTCAATTAATACATGTGGCAT
Source organism: Dermacentor variabilis (assembly GCF_050947875.1). NCBI lineage: Eukaryota > Metazoa > Arthropoda > Arachnida > Ixodida > Ixodidae > Dermacentor > Dermacentor variabilis. The sequence continues at coordinate 112,793,152 of NC_134573.1, read as the reverse complement.
GCAAACTGTGAAGTGTAATTAGAAAGGTTAAAGATAAGGCTGTGACAGCGCGTGCATGCAGTATTTTAATCTGCTACAGCTTGAGAATGCCGTGGCGAATGTCCCTATGTCTAACTCAAACAGAATATGTGCATATGCACCTGCCAATTACGTCTTGAATAACGGCTTCCCGCGGGAACTGCTTTGGAGTTCGGCGGCAGATAGGGCGGCCGAAGAGCAGTTTTGTGGGTGGTTCTGGCACTGAACACTTGGGCTGTCACCTAAGAGCTCACTGCTTGCAGGTTATGTCGCGGACGCAGCATTTCACTGTTCTGGTCCTCCAACGCTGGGGCCGGCATGACTTGAATGCATCTTATTCACTGCAACAATATAGCCATGTAAGTCGCTGCAGATTGCACGAAAGGTGCAACGCCGAAGCAGAGATTCGTAGAAAATGTGGATACAGAAGGACCCCTTTGCTCCCTCCCCCCCCCCCCCCTCCATTTCCCTTCGGATCATTGTAGTTCTCATTGTTGACTTGACCATTCGGCGCCACCTGAGGGCGGTAAATACTTTAGCTTCCCGGCCTATTGTTCTCTTCGAGGCTGTGCGATTTTCTCCGGAACTGCATCGAAGCACACAATACGTTTCCTCGTACACGAAATGAACGATATAAAATGGGCGCTTGGTGTCCCTCCGGTCATTCTCGGTAAATACTAGTCCCAGGCTGAAACGTCTAAATAAATACCAATGTTTCTTCACTGTGGCTACGGAGAGCCAGTGTTGCTATAAATTGCAGTCCTCGATTTTATTATTTTTCTATACCGAGAGTGCTGAAAGTGCTAAAATAGGCAGCGCTCTGAATTGCGTTCCACTGTTGCGAAACCTTAGATGTGCATACACGCCCGCACTCCTGTAGCTGCTGCACCGGTGGCGACGGAAAGGGGCGGTGTTTGCGGTGAGCGGCGAAAAGTGTCAAGCGCTACAAAGGAGGTCCGCATTGTGGCTCTGTCAGCGGTGGCGACACGTTGGGATGACGCTTCTGTGCTCGTTAAGAACAGAGAGCCTAGCCCCTCGTCTTCCCATCTCGTATGCACGCCGGCCCTCTCACGTCCTTATCACCAAGTCTGCAGGCCATCACAACAGCCATGTGAGGCGCCGCTGCTGTCGACAGCGAACGTGTGGCCTCGCACACAGGACACCCAACTTCAAGCGCATGCACGCGACAGCGCGTTTAGAGAGTTGGCAGTACCACAAGAGCGAGCGAAACAGCGACAGAGAGACGAAAACGCATTTCGTGGACAGTTTTCACATCTCGGGACCCGTACAAGCAAAGTACGTTCCGGCGGCTGTGGTCGCGAGTAAGAGCCGGCAGAAGCGAACGACCTTTGAGCCGCGCATCCGGATGAGAACCAGGACAATGCCGGAAAGATAAATCGTGCTCGCGTTGACCCCTGCGCCCTCTCTCTCGACCTCTGTTTCCGCTCGTGCACGCTGAGAGCTCAACGAGCGTGGCATAGCGGCGTGGTCAAGCGTACCCTCTCCGCCATCGATCTGCTTTTATCCCTTCAGTACACGCGGTCCTCTGTGCGACAACTGTGTTAGCCGGCCCGCGTCTGTAGTCTCTTCTCTCTTTACGTCTTTTCACATATTTTTTTAGTTGTAAGCCAGCTATCAGCACTAATGAGTAGAATAATTTTCACAAGTGTACACGTATATGCCCATTCGAGCAACTCATACATTGCAGACAGCGAAGCAGTACAAGCGACTTGTCACGTCATTCGGAGCTATAAAGAGGACTGTTTGCTGGCTGTTCTAAGTGACGTTACATCCCAGATGCCGCCTGCGCGTTCACATTGACGGTTTGGTCACACGAGCAATTCGGAGGCTCCAACGCAGGCTGCGTTGCTGGACCACACCGTCCCCTTTCACCGCCAAAGCCGTACGAACCTCTAACTCACCTCTGATGCAGACCCAACAAAACGCGACGTGAGAAACATAAAGTGCGGAATGCTGGCTTTAAAAGGAAAGAAAAGAGAGGGAAACCACGAAAGGTAGTTGTCTATTCGACCTTCGTATACGCATGGTGACCTTTATATTCATTGATAATTACGTTTTGAAGCAAATTCTCACCGGCGCCCCCGGTCATGTACGGTTACATGGGGGCTTTGACGCAGTCATCTTACTGGCTCTTCTTTTTTTGCATTTGATATAGCCTAGCAAGGTCAGATATCGGGCTAGTGGGTATTCCATAATCAAACTTGTTAGCGCTGAAACAATGGAGGACACAAAGTGGAAACAACGCATTTGCGTATGTCGTTTCCCCTCTGTTTCACTCGTTGTTCCTGCACTAAGAAGTTTGTCGAGCGACAAAAAGCACGGCCGCTGAACGCCAGCATAGGCTTTCATCATCAGTGCAGGAAAACGATCGTGGCAGTCCTCATAATGGCTTCCCTGTAAAACAAACATAGCATCACCTCTCTGTCCCTCTCTTCACATCACCGCGTCGCTCTTGCCGCGACGAGTGCGACTACGGAATAATTTTTTTACTGCGCGAACCTCGCCAGACAAATAATCAGCAGTCGTTATGACTCCGTGTGGATAGCTCACACCGGTCAAATAGGTCAAGCGTAAAAACTACCAGGCCTTATCAATTTCTGCGGCTTCTTTCTACAGCTACATTCGGGTACCGCTCCGATGCCTCAAATAATGTGCTAAACGCCTGCCTGGCATTCAAGAGTTTTATTTCTGACTGGCGTTCAAGACTACGAAGAGTGGTGTCTGAAAGATAAACGACCAGAATTGACTGTCTGCTTGGCAAATTAGACACTATATGCATAAGTGTTATAACGGCACGAAGTAAACATTCAACCAGGCTACAAAAGGCAAAGGTGAGATTGAAGTTTTAATTGAATGAGAAAACAATGAAGAAAAGAAAAACAAAAGTGAACTACAGACAACTTGCCACAGGCGGCCATCCTTCCGTTCACTTTAGCGGTTATTTGTGCGTGTAAAGATTTGATCTCGTTTTGCTAACCAGTGCAATCCCCGACCAGGGCGGTGGATGGAGAACATATGCTTAATCGCTTATAAACAATAAATATAGGCAAACAAATTAGCACGTATTCTTTTTTGTAAACAAACAAGCACTTGATAGCGAGTGTCTATGCTTACCGTCTTCCTGTGGTCCTGTAACTTATCACAGGTTTTCGAAATGAGGATACTAAAGAAGTAGCCCAATTTTTCGCTCATGCGGATAAGAACTACCTACAAGACTCTCTAGTACTGTAAACAACACTGCTTGGACTTATTTTAATTAATCTGCTGACAGTGATGTACAAACTATTCATGGAGGGGGGGCCAAACGGTCCAATCTCTCTCAACACACACACACACGCACGCGCACACACACACACACACACGCACGCGCACACACACACGCACGCGCACACACACACACGCACGCACACACACACACACACACACACACACACACACACACACACACACACACACACACACACACACACACACACACACACACACACACACACACACACACACACACACATACATACATACATACGTACATACGTACATACTTACATACGTACATACATACATACATAAATACATACATACATACATAATAGCGATTTACTATTGCAATTAGCGACGAGCCTGAAAATGGGTCTGTCAGTTATCTTTATGTTTAACCGACATAGACCTGTTTATCAATCACACATGGTGCACCATGAGCAAAACGGGAACAAGGTGAGAGCAGGAGCCAACGTTTCGACAAGTGGACTTGTCTTCTTCAAGGCGACCATATGCTTTCCTCGCCACAGTATATATAGGTGGGGTTCTTCTAAAGGGGAGAGGGTGTAAGGTGGGAGGGTGCGGCAACGAGGGAAGGTGTGTTAGCTTGTCGAATTGAGAGTAAAGGAATGCTGTGCACAAGGCCAAGGCCAGGGCCAGGGCTCCCCGTCTGTCAACTACGTGTCAACGGCCTCTGACACGCCGGCTGAAATAAAAACAGAGGAATGAAAAGGGAAGAAAAAAAAAGAAAAAGAAAAAAAAAAGGATACGACAGGAAACCAAACTAAGTGTTGTTGCCTATAGCTTGAAATCTAGCATAGCGAATAGATTCTAAACCAAACTGAGTGCTGTTGCCTATAGCTTGAAATCTAGCATAGCGAATAGATTTGCTATGGTGCACCATGGGTGCACCATGGAAGACCACCAATGGTGCACCATGGAAGACCGAAAAATTGAAAAGGCAATGAGTGCCTCAAAGAGGTCCCAGATCACACCCAGTAGCAGCAGTGCAGTGCACATCAAAAATGCACATTAGCTACAAACAAGGTTAATAATTAAACAAAAAAAAACTGTACTTGGTGCTTAAGTCTACAGCAACATTGTATCGCTAGTTCGGCTAATAGTAATGTCGAGGTTATTCGTACTGAAGTTCGATCGACATAATTTACTTTCAATATTTGCAAGAAAGACAGCAGATGGGTGCGACCTTGGAAAACTACAATGCGATTTCCAGCGAAGCTGTTTCGTTGGAACAGTTGCAATAAAAGTAAGTTTCCTGTAATTATCTCGTGTACTTTAAAAAGTGTCCCGTATGAGGCTACTCTATTTGAAACCTTGCCCGCATTTAATGCTTTGAAGCACTTCCTGTTCATAATTTTTAAAAAGCCGGTAATTCATCAACATATATTTTACTTCGCCATAACATTTATCATGGTGTTCTCCCTCCTTTCCTTGCACCGCCCCCCTCCCCGCTACTCAATTTCCTCTTCATTTGCCTTCCGCCCGCATCCGCAGAAGCATCATATCATTCAGCCGGTTATATCTTCTGCACACCAGAAATCCTAGGCAAGTGCAATAGATTGACCTATCTCAGCTTCAACATATATGAACGTCGTTTTTCAGTGATATATGACGTTCCATTTGTCCCTTCTACTTTAGCATACATTCACTTTTCTTCCAATGCACGTCAACGGGTTCATGCTGTCTCGTTAAGGCATACCACACAACAGAACGACAGACAGAGGAAAACAATTTAACTCGTCCCTATTTCAAGCTCTCTCCCGTCTTCTGGGTGTAACGCACATACGAACGACAGCTTCCCACCCAAGTTCCAATGACACGGCAGAACGCTTCCCTGTTGACTAAAAGCAGCAGTTCGAGACCATGGCTCCATGATTTCCATGGACAGAGCGCCTGCCTTTGTTTCTACTAGGTGTTTGCACAGCTCTTAAAGCCGATACACAGTGTTCCTCAGCAGAACTAGTTTTCGGCATGACAATTCGCGTACCCGGTTATTTCTTCGCCTCGGAAACCACATCTGCCGACCTGAAATCTTACGCTGACCGCCTTCGCATTACAATGACCACTGTTATACCACCGCCGCTGCGTAACGACCGCAGAAATGTTTACATAAGCCCATCTTTACTTCAAAGCAGTCACGTATTTATCCGTCACGGCGCTACTCGCGCTCCTTAACAAGCTCCTTACGAGGGTCCCTTCAAGGTCCTCAAGCGTGACGCGCCAAGTTTTTCGCACTTCTTGTCAACGGACGCGAAGAGACAATTTCCATCGGCCGCTTGAAGCCAGCTCATCTAGACTCTGGCAGTGCCATTTCCACAACTCAATCCACTCAATGCCAGTGCCTTCATCGCAAGGAGAGGAGCCATGTAGTGGACAGTACTCATAGAGCCCCGCGGTGGAAGAATACACTGGACTAGCGCGATAAGGCAAATAGGCTCGACGATGGTAGCCGCTGCATGAACACAGTCATCTGTTTAATAAATGGCAATTCTTTAAGGGCCTCCTGTTCCTGCATATCTTTTCGCTCAAACGGGCATGACAGAAAAAAAATTTTACAGGCATAAGAAAAATCTGCTTTGTTGACCAGGAAGTCTGCTCCATATGCGCACGGCAAGATATCATTGTTTGCATCATGAGTTATTTATTTCAATACCAGTTTCGAAGTGACCCACACACACAAAAAAGCTTCTTTTAACAGCGAAACGTGATGCGAATACCACGAACTATTACCTCAGTGTACATTCCATCATTTATTGCACTTTTTATCACGCATATCCAAGCAAAACAAACAAAGATTGCTTCCATATACTATGCTTTTCCGTCGTGTGTTTGTCCTATTCAAGACTCGTGGGCACCAAACTAGACGATCTTTCTTCCTAGAAGGGCCATAGTTATCTTTTGCTTCCGCTATCACTCGCTGTTTCTAAGGGATTCTTTCGCACTTGTCGACGATGCCATGGATCTGCTGCAGAAAAGCGTAATTGCTGGACGAACGCTTGCGCTTCGCAGTACTATGCAGGCCTGCAGACGAGGCCGAGAACAGCAAGGAGCATAATGGAGGCCCTTATATACTCTCGTGGCTTCACCAGGGCCTGCCGGCAACAGGGCGTATGTGATTAACATCCGAGCGCTAGAGGCACCTGTACTCCCTCAGCATCTCTTGACTTGCTTTTGTTGAGCAAACCCGCGCCGCACCTGCGGGAATTTCCTGTCGCTGCCATGCAGCGCTGTAGCTTCATGCGAGGACTAGAAGAAGTAACAATAAAGATTAAGCACGCACCAGTTGGGAGAGTGGGTTCACCGAGGAGCAAAGGACTGATCGCGCAGCCGCCGGAAACCATTAATATTCATGTCAGCCAGGTGGCTGGGCATTTTTCCCATGGCCTTTCTCCTCGTGGGGTATGGTTGCGTGCTGCTGTTACCTATAGACACTCCTTCAGAGCACGGTGAAGCACTGGTAATTTTCTCGTAATACATCACTGGCTTCAACAATTTTTTTCTTTCTTCTTTATTTCCTCAAAGCCCATCCTATGTTTTTTTTATTGTATTAGAACTGTCTTATCCCCGTCAAGACTGTGTATTTTGAAGAAATGGGGCATTTGTTGATATCGGGACATGTTTCAGGAGACAGCATGATCTGATCTGATCACAGGTATTCTTCTTCTTCTTCTGCTGCTTCTTCTTCTTCTTCTTCTTCTTCTTCTTCTTCTTATTATTATTATTATTATTATTATTATTATTATTATTATTATTAAGTTTCAAAGCATTTAAATCATCACCGCTTTGCTAACTCGGATATTTGACCTTGTTCTAATTCAGAAGCTTTACATTTTGGTAGAGTTGGTAGTACATGATTCTTGAGAGACTTATGCCTGCCTTTGTGCGCGCATAACTCTCTAAAGAATCTTTTTCTAACACTGTTGGATTATTGTCATTGCCCTAACTTCGCTGGCAACGTAATAGCGCTGACCTTATGTTTTGTTTCGAACTCCTTCTCGGTATTCTCGATCACCTGTCCCGAATTCCTCGGCTGTATTATGTTTCGTATGCCCCACAATATCACCAGGGAACATTGATATTTCCATCTTCCTGCCTGCCATCATCAACACTCAACCGTCTACAGAATACTGAGTCTTAAAAACGCTCATTTTCATGATCCCAATGTTTCGAAAGCATTGCGTGTTCTAGGAGTACCGGAAGCATGCGTGAAGGTCTTGGGGAAATATCTGCAAAGACTGCACAACTACAAAAATTCTCCAAAAGAAAAGTTGAAATAAACCTATCAAGAAAGGGTTTAGGCAAGGAGACACAATCTTTCCAATGCTATTCTTTAATACATCGTCATAACGGGCACATCTTTCGTTAGAGGTGGACAATGCGAACACTGTTTAGCAATATTTTACAAATAATGTTTCCTTTAATGGCCCCTTCCTGTTTCTTTTCTTTTTTTTTGCTTTCTTAAACCAAGTCATTTCGCATTTGACTCGATCAGTAGGTTACAAAGGTTAGGAATCCTACTATTACTCTTGCAGATACATTTTCCCAGAAGTGAAACTAAATGCGGGGACTCGCTGGCAGTAAATGTTTTGAATAGCCCGACTGTGCGAAAGAGCTCAGAATTTCGTGCATAATTTTCAATCACTTGGACAACACGTAGACATAGCGTCAGCTCATACGTATGTCCAAGGTACACATGCCTTGTAATGCATTATTCCTAGATATTCAACCTTATCCCTCCACTTATTTCTCGTATCTGATCTAGAGATTCTGTCTGGTGTCACCAAGTGACACGGCTTATATAGCGTGGCATTTTCACCAAAGCGGCACGGCCACTGAGCTGACCTTTGTTTTGAGTAATAAAACAATATACTACAAGAAAGCACATGCAGATATAGCATCGGCTTATAGTGAGCTCTAAAATACGCGCACCTCTCAATACACTAATGCATGATATTCAACGGCTTAAATATCTGCTGTTTTATCTGTCATATTCTTGTGCAATTGGTTATGGATCTGTTCTTGGCCAGAAATCCTGTATGGCTAATGTGTAACTGTGGTCCAAGGGCTATAAAATGCTTTATTCTTTTATTTCATACTAATGAACTGGAAGGCTCAGACTAAACGTGGTTGGCCAGGCGTGGCCTCGGTTCTCTTAGAAATCAGCTGATGTAATGGCAGTAACAAAACCAAAAATCTAAATTTACTGCGCATGTCTCATGTCGATATTGAAGCGCTTAAACTGAAAGCGTAAAAATGCGTTTCAGCTTGATCGCAACTTGCCCAATACATGTGGTAACTTAATGGAACACATATAATACATAAATACCACGGAATGTAAATAAATGTAACATAATGCGATAGAGCGATAGAGTGAATGATAAATGAAAGACAGGGAGGTTAACCAGGACAGAGCCCGGTCAGCTAGCCTACACTGGGGAAAGGGAAAAGGGAAGGGAAAGGTTAAAACAAGAAGAGAAAGTCCACTGGGGATATCGATCGGTCGCACAGTCCACATCACAGACGGCGACTCAATCCGATAGTTTTCAAATATCGCAGCGGCGCTTTTGGGGCCTTTCGTAGCTGCGATACGCGAGATCACGGTCGCAAGATCGTGTTCAAGATGAACGGTTTCCTGTCTAACTGATTTAGAGCTGTGCAGAGGTCATGCCTTTCATTTTCTAAAGATGGGCAGTATAGCACAGTAGATGTTCTATGGTGTCTTTGACACCGCAGGCATTGCACTCCTGGGCGCTATCAGCCATTCCAGTCAAACATGCATATGCATTGGTGAATGCGACACCCAAGCGTAAGCTGCACAGTATTGTTATAAGAATCGTTGGTGGTAAACGTAAGAATGAAAAATAGCAACTGAAAACAATGCACCCAAACAACCAATCATACCCAGTAAAGATCACCTTGAATTAAATGCTCTTTACCATATGTCTTAAAGTTTTTAACAAGCTGAAATGCAATCAATCAAATATAAGAACGTCGCAGTTTTGCTCTAAAGGCAAAGTATCGATCGCAATAGCAAATTAGTGGAAACCTACACGAAGTAAAAATAATAGTGTTAGTGGCCGTATGAACTTGTAAACATTCGCTTGTAAACAATTACATTCACTTGCAAACATGAACTTGTAAACAATTAGCAAGCATGGTGTCACGCCCGCACAGGGAAAGATGAACACATCTAACTCGATGACCGCGAAAACTCGCTGTCAAAACGCTGGAGTGAGAAGCACGGCAGCAGGAGTGAGTGAAATGACCTTCGTGCTGCCTCGCTTCAACACGAACTAAGCGGCGAGAAGATAGTGCACATGAAAGTACCGGCCGTCGGTGCACCTGAACGCCTAGACTCTGTCCCCATCGCAGGTCGCGTTGTAGATAAGGCCCGCGCGGCCAAGCAAGGCCCAGAAGTCGCCGGAGTCGCAGCAGTCGTGACGGAAGACGGCGCGCTTCCTCGGCACTTTAATCCAATGCTCGCACGAGATTGAGCTGCCATCGTCGGCTCAGCCTCGCACGCTTTCAGTCGCACATACAGCCCACGGTGCGCGGGGACGATGTTATCGCCTTTGGACTTTATACGAAACATCACGGCGATAGCGACGACAGCAGAAATACGCCTGGAGTGTCTATATAACTGCTATCGCCATAAAGGAATAGGGGCAATAGATCAACGCAAAGCGCAAATTTGTTCAGCAAGCCGATTAGGTAAACGAAGGCAAAGAGTTTTAGGGATTCCAGCGTTAGGACACGCAGGATTTCCCGGCAACCTTGGAGACATACATTCACAGCTGACGCGAGCACATTGTAAGCCAGCGGCATTCATTACTGACACATTGCGCAAAGGCAAGCCCCCTGCGCAAGCAGAAGCCCCAAAAGGGAGTGCTTAGTTCTGAGGCGAGTGCGAAGCCCTGAGAAGTGCCCGGGGAAAAAGAACGACACCCAAAAGGGAGACAAACAGTGCAAGCAGCGGACGTCTCATTCCCGAGCAGGCTCGGCATGTTGCCATCGTTGCGCTCCATGAGCACGTGGGCAACAAGATAAAGAGGCACGAGTCCCTATGGGGAAGGCCGAATTCCTCGCTGTCGTTGTGGCAACGCGACGAGCGTTGGCCTGTGGGAAATAACGCTTAATTGTGCCGCTATAGGCCCGCGGGGAGTGCCTCGATTGCGCTCTCTTGTTGCATCTTCCTTTCTACTTATGTACGAAAGGCGGATGTTGGAACTCGGCGTCTCCCGCGTTCTTTGTGAGCGGGATGGTCGTTGCCGCGGAGTACAGAGTACAAGAAAGAAAAAGAATAGGAGGGCATGTAAATAGATTTCTGGAAAAGGAAGCCGCTGGCACAGAAATTAATGGCCTCCCTACGCGAGGCGAAGATTGAATACGGGGCTAACTGAGAGCGAGCAACGCAACGCAAATGTCCAGGTGAAGTTGGTATAATCGCGGCAACTGAACTTTCTCCCGGACTAACTGTACACTGTATAGAACATTTAGAGATGCGCTACCGTGATTGCTATTTGTTGAAAGCATCGGACGCCCTAAATAATCCATGATGCTGCGTGTAACAACGCTTTGCAGGCATTTTAGGCGAATAGCATCGTTTCATCCAGTTTCGCTATGGCCTGACTATCTCCGCCGATACAAAGGCGTTAGGCATAGAACGCGCACTCTCCTCCGTAGTCCAGTCTTGAGGTGCTTTCATCGCTGGAACCCAGCTAAGGCACACGACCTATCGCGCGAGAGGCGTGCTACAAGAAAGTGCCTAGTAAGTGACTATAGTGGACGACTTTAGGAAATAAAAAGAAGTTTCACCCACCGAAACGAAAACGCACCTGCGCTTCGCCTATGAAGCGAGCTGAACCAGCTGGAGTTAGCTCGCAGCTTAGTCAATTTGGTCTGCTGATGTAAACGCTGGGCTAGTCATAAAATAAAAGCTAGTTGTTTCAAGCTAAAATATTGGCTTTAGCTAAATAGTGACACCGCGATCTCACTATAACATGTGCCTAGACGTTCAGGTTCCATCCTGACGTCAGTGATACAAAGGCTGCTCTTTACGCACAAAGCAGTTGTTTGAAACGCGCGAAGCCTTTTGATGTCGTGTAAATAAGAGAATGTAATTGGAGACACCATTTACTACGTCGCTTGCTTATCGTGTTTTGTATATAACGTGCACGATGTATTGCATGAGCTATACGTTATATATTGCTCTACTTTTAAACCACTGTTTCACGCGTGCCTACGGCTGAATAAATTTTCTTGGCGTCTACGTTAATTTTGTTTTTGTTCGACAGTGTGCATACAACATTGTGTCCTCGACTACAGTCGTGCGGCACGTTCTTTTTTTATTTCTTTTTAGTTCCCGGGCTTTGTTTTAAGATTGAAAAATATTGTTTATTTAGCACTTATTGAGCAACAGAAGGCAGGAGCGGGAATTTTTCAGAATGTTGAACAATTTTCTCATTAACACTATTTCTCTGAATATAATATGCGTGCAGTTGATTTATTAATAATGACTAATTATGTAATTAGACCAAGTACAATAAAAAGTTTGGAGGACGCTTAAGCTTCGCCTTTAAGAGTGGAATGCGATATCATTCAAAAGACTCCTGACTGCTCTTCATGCTTCCCGGCTGCTGCAGTTTGTGCAATTATAACTTTTACCGGGAAGCACTGGCGGCGAACGCTATGCACGAAGGCAAGCTTTCTGGTAGAAACACGGCCTCTTGCATGGGTCGATCTCCCGTTATTGTTTCGCACTTTTAATGTTTCAGTCTAAGAACTAACACAAAAGGTATGCGCTATCGGTCTTTTTTTTCATTAATTTGTTTGTGGGCTGCTGTTCTCAAACTTCCGAGAAATAACTTTCTAAAGAATGAAAGACAAGGTATACGAGCAACCTTGGCGATAGATGATACGATCTCGACCGGACGAGGTGGGTCTTCACTGCACGAATCAGGAAACGACGACGAAGCCGGGCATCGTGATGATGAAAAATAATGTCGAAAAGATTGTATTCACTTCACTGGTAGGTGGTTGTGACCCTCATCCGAGCCTCGAGTGGTTCCGATTAACACGGCGGCCAGGACGGCCTTAATTAACCCATTGATACCTTGAGGTTGTCGACGTCTTCTTGGGGAGCCTGTGGGAGTATTAGTGTTTTTGTCAGGTTCTGCCGTCCAGCGCCTGACCTTAGAATTTTCTTCCCTTCGTCCTACCCTTTGTGTCAGCTCGGGGAATAAAAGGGGTGACGCTGTTTCGGAGAAGAGGGCAATTATGTCGACATGGGTACGCCCGCTTGAACGCTTCTCACACAAGACAGGTTGATCATACGGGGGCCAAAGCGGCCTAATTACCCCTTGCGTTCTTGTGGTTCCTGACATCTTCTTGGGGCGCCTGTTGAAGTAGTAGAGCTTTCGTCAGGTTCTGTCTTCGACGACCTCCTGCCCTGCGGTTTGTCTTCTCTTCGTTCATCCCTTTGTGTCAGCTCAGGGAACAAAAGGGGTGACGCTGTTTCGGAGAAGGGGGCAATCATGTCGACGTAGAGACACCCCTTTGAACGCTTCTCACACTTGACAGGTCGATGTCCAGGCTTGCCGTAAAAACGTTTTCTGGGACGAGGCAAATCATCTTGTCATGGGAACGTACGCCTGAATGTCTTTCACACTTGACAGGTCGATCATAACGTAGAAGAGTGGGTGGGTATGCGTGGTTCGGAATTTGGTAAGAAACTCCATTTGCCGAAGCGACGTCCGACGGCAACGCCCGATTTTCTGTGACACGGGGCCCTTAACGCAGTCGCGTTAATATTCTGACTTGCGCAAACGACGGCTAATTCTGTCCAGCTAGATGGCAATGTTGGCACAAGTCACGTGGGACACATTGTGTTCTGCATATGTATACAACGTGCACTCTATTGCGTGACGTGTTTAAACAACGAAAAATTCCACAGTATCTCTAAAAACAACCGCGCCAACAAAACCGTGCTTCCACTGAACGTACAAATCGCCAGAACGACATTATAAATAAAGCACTTATGTAAACAAGACGTCCTTAGAAAAGGATTGTACTCATTCATTTGCTTGAGGTCCTTTCTCATCGAACAGCTTCTGGTAATACAGCGACTGATGTTAAGAACACGCTCTCCAGCTTTTTGCGGCATCGATCGAAATCGTCATCATCATGTTTTCATCGCGGAAGCAGCAATATCAAAAAAGTTAAGTCCCATTTCCCCCCATCCCGGTATCAATTTCCGGTCCGCAATACTTCAGTCGCGATTCCGTTTTCGTTTCCACCCTTGTGGACACCGCCCTGCCAGATACAGCTGCTTTCGGTAACACTTAAGCCATCTTGAAATGTCCATTTACATAGCTTATTTTTTATTATAACGACAATCTTTCGATCAGGAAAAAGGTTACAGAGATGCTATAATTGGAAAGCTTGCGGCAATTTGTTCCGCAAAGCTTCATGACTTGCCAGAGTATACCAGAGACTTGCAATAATGCGAACACGTTATTATTGCACCACAAGAAAGAGACATCCAAGACTCCAATAAATATATGTCACTTATTTTTCTTTCCATGATGTGCAAGATCTTCATAATACCTTCTAAGTTCGGCGGGACATTTGACATCATCTAATCCAGAGAACAGGCTGGCTTTAAAAAGGTATATTCAACAACGGATCGCACCCATACCATTGATAAGGTAATTGAAATTTAGGCTCTTGCAAAATTTAACATAGCAGTAAGTACGACTTTCATACATTATGGAAGACGCTCCATTAAGTAGGGCCACCAGCATTCAGGGAGATAATGTCAACTGAAAGAGTAGAGGAAGCAGCTTGTACAGTGTAGCGGATGAAGACCGTGTTGCACAGAGCTAAATCTTGCGTATTGAACTCCAGGCGACAACACCTCTATGGTTCCCATATAATATTTTATACATCGGCAGACATTCCAAGGCTATACCGCAATTCTTAACTAAGGAAGCTCGAAAATGCCGATTGAAAATGGTGTCAGCCATGGAGACACGATATTTCTAAAATAATTGGCTGAATACTTTGGCGAAGTATTCAAGGTTATATATTCAGAAGAGGGATTTATAAATGTGACGATAAATGTGTCACGTGTTCCTTCAAATTCTGGAAGAGTACATTAATTTAGTTCGAGTAGTAAGAGAGAAACGATGCAGAAACCTGTTATAGTTGGAACCTCTACACATGAGAGTTCCGATGGGGAGGAAGACGAAGTGATTCTTTGATAGAACGCTTCTACGTTTGTCTCCGCTTTTTCGCTTTGTTTTCCTGCATTTCTGGGAGCTGCCGCTCCCTCCTTGCGGCAATGGATGAAGAAATCTCCGAAGACTTTCCTGATGTGCAGCCGTCAGGTCGGCTAACGTCCAGGAAACGTGGAAGTGCGTCAAGCGATACAGACAGCGAGGCCACTGAGATATGTTCGGAGAGCTACGACTCATCGGACGATGACTTCCAGGTCGTGATGAGTAGATCAGCGTAAAGAAGACTACTGCAGGCATCTTCGTCGCCAAGTGCTTCTACCGTGAAGAGTGCACCGCTGCGCTGGCCGCACACTGTGCTCTTCATGCCCGTGGACCCAGCGACCAATTTGCGGCTCCTCAACAGGCAGGTCCTCTCTTCCTTACTTGAGAGAATCGCACGAAATGAGATTAAAGACGTGCGAATAAACTCGCGGAAGAATGTCCTGGCAGTTGATGTTTTACATCGCAGCGCCCTACAACACCTACGTAATATAACTGATATCGACAATGTAAAGGTGCGATCAGTGATCCCCACAGGCGGCGATGGTACTGCGGGCGTCATTTATGACGTCGACGTTGCCATTTCTAATGACGACTTGCCAACGTTGATAAAGCCAACGACAGAAGGCAATTTCATTACAAGGATTTCCAGATTGGGAAACACACGCTGTGTGAAGATTTTGTTTGAAGGAGACAGCCTTCCTTCCCACGTCAAAGTAGGACATGTCCGCTACCAGTACCACCATTCGTACCGAAGCCCCTCCAGTGTTTCAAATGTTGCAAGATTGGCCACGTGAAGGGTGTCTGTGGGAACAACGTCGTGTGCCCGCGGTGCTCTGAGTCTCATTCAGAAGACGCCTGCAACGCACATGTTCTAAAATGCCCTAACTGCAGTGGTCCTCACAAGGCCTCATCAAAGGATTGCCCGCGGATGCGGACGGAATTCACCATTCTAAAACGAATGGTGCGGGACAATTCAACGCATCGAGAGGCTGCTACCGCTGTACGGCGACGTCGGCATCGACACAGAAAACGTTCGCGAAATTCCGAAACTGCAGATAGGTACACGCCAGCTACCGTCAGAAGGACTGCCGCATCACCACACTGCGCCACCAAGACAGATACAAGGAAAGCAAACAAAGCGGGGAGGCTCGCCCGTCCTGAAGAATGGCCTGAGCTACCGAGCGCACAACTCCCTGCTAAGTTACCTCAAAACGCACCGACTTCGACGGCTTCTGCACCTGTTGAAGCGACGCTGACTGATGATCTCCAGGTAATCAACATTCTGCGGTCGCTCATGAATGCCATTCGCGTTATACTTACCAACATGAAGTCTTCGTCTGCGCAAAGCGCACTACAGGTGCTGGACACTTTGAGTACAGTACTTGCAGCTTTTGGTTAAAATCATGGCTCTCCAGAAGCCGTCGTTTCGTGACGAAGTCCGAAACGCGTCGATATTTCAGTGGAACGCCAGAGGACTGAAGTCACGCATGTCGGACTTTCGACAGTTTGTGTTCACGAATAAGTTCCCAATCATCGTCCTCTGCGAGCCCTTATCAGATAACATCAGACTGTCTGGGTATGAGTGTTTCAGGTCCGCCACCCACGGAGAATGCAGCAAGATCATCGTATTTATGCGACGTGATCTTACGTATGTCCATCACCCAGTGTCGCCTGACCAAGAAAACCAATACGTATGTCTGACAGTAAAGAAAGGCAAGCTCACTTTCACATTAATTGGAGCCTACATATCGCCCTCAAGTCGGCTGGACTGCGAGAGATTACGGCGAATCACGACGGCGACTCCGCAGCCTTCGGTGATTACTGGAGATTTTAATGCCCACCGCCATCTCTGGGGAAGTTCTAAGATAAACTCGAGAGGCAGAAAATTAGTGTCATTTGCCTCCGAACAAGAACTGTGCTTGTTAAATGATGGAAGCCCCACCTTTCTGCGTGGAACTGCCTACTGTAGCTGCCTGGACCTGACCTTTGTTTCACGCTCTTTCACTAGAAAGGTCAGGTGGTTTCCGGATATTGAAACTCGGGGAAGTGATCCTACCCACTTATCTTAGGGTTGAAGGGTTGACCGACTCCAGGTTAGCCGGTGTCACACAATGTATCGACTGGCCAATGTTCAAGTCAATTGTCGAAGACGGCTGTCGTGATGACTTGTCCTCTAGCCTAGAGGAGATCATAAAAGGTGCCCTAGAGGTTGCGAAACATTCGCTTCTGAGAACGTATACACGCACCGAATACGACCTCGAGCTAGAGAAGCTTCGTGCAATTCGTCGTCGTGCAGAGCGAAGATGCAGGCGCACGAAGTCTCTACATGACTTGAGGTTGGCCAGAAGAACTCAAAAGAAGATTCAGCGTCGCATGGACAAACTCGCATCGCAAAGATGGAAATCATTCTGCGAATCTTTGGATCCACGAAAACCTTTGTCTCACATATGGAGAACTGTTCGTGGTCTCCGTGGCACCCCTCAGCAGCGCCACCCTTTTAAGTCTTTGGCCCTTCACCAACAATGCAGCTAGATTGACGTAGCGGAAGCTTTCTGCAGGAGGATTGCTGGCGAAACTAGTTCCGCTGGAACATCGACGCTCCACCACTCACCGGTTTCACGCGACCCCCGCATGGATAGTCCTTTCTCCATGGACGAGCTCGAAGCTGCACTGGCCTTGTGGAAGCGTTCATCTTCACCAGGACCCGACGGTATAACCTACCGTGCCCTATGTAATCTTGGCGAAGAGGCTCGAAAAGTGCTCCTGCTCTTGTTCAACAGCTCCTGGCAGACAGGTACGATTCCGCAGGAATGGAAGACCAGTCGCCTAATTCCACTACTCAAGCCTGGCAAGTCGCCTGTAGACATTGCATCATACCGACCAATTGCGCTTGCCAGTTGCATCGGAAAACTAATGGAGAGGATGGTTCTAGCACGGCTAGAATGGTACCTCGAACATTACCAGGTATATCCAGATGCAGTGGCCGGATTCAGGCGTGACCGTTCTTCCATAGACAACGTTATCGTCTTAGTGACGTACGTCGAGCACCAGAAGTCCTGCAAAAGATTATCTGCTGCCCTGTTTCTGGATGTTAAAGAAGCGTACGATAACGTAACGCACGAAGCGATTTTCAACGCGTTAGAGGCAGTAGGACTTGGCGGCAAAGTCTATCTCTGGATAAGTAGCTATCTACATAAGAGATCCTGTTTCGTGCTTACCGAGGATGGCCCGACCTCACAGCATTACAGTAACCGTGGGGTGCCTCAGCGCGGAGTACTCAGCCCAACGCTCTTCAGTCTAACACTCATTGGACTCACCCACATCCTGCCAGGCACCGTCAGGCTCTCCATCTAAGCCGACGACATTTGCATTTGGACGTCGGCTGTGACGCGACTGCAGCTTCGCGCGCGGCTTCAAAAGTCAGCCACTTTAACATCATCCTACCTTAGAGAACAATGACTTCGTATATCATACGAAAAGTGCGCAGCGGTGGCATTTACCAGGAAATCAATGTCTCCATACGTGATATCCGTCGACAGACACATGATCTCGTACAACACGAGTCACAGATTTTTGGGGGTGGTCCTTGATAAAAATCTCTCCTGGACCCCTCATGTGAATTATGTGAAAAAGCGCCTGACAGGAATTTGTCATATGTTTAAGTTCCTTGCAGGAAAGGCCTGGGGAGTACCAATACACTCTATGCTGCAACTGTACAGGGTCCTCTTTATTGGATTCCTACGGTACAGCCTACCGGTCATGTACAACACCTGCAGAACTAACCTGAATATAATTCAAAGCATCCAAGCCCAAGCCCTCAAGATATGTCTCGGTCTACCGCGGAGTGCGTCAACGACTGAGGTTATTGCAGTCGCTCAAGATTTCACTATTAAAACGCACATTATCATTGAAACAATGCGTGTGCACATACGACACTTTGCCCGGACCCCTAACCACCACCTAGCAAGTCTCCCAGTAGATAGGCCCCACACGACATTCAGTGCGACTGTCTTCGCGCACCGTGCCTCTTTCAGGTCAGGTTACACACCTGCGGCAAGGCCTTCCATTCCTCCATGGTGTATGCGCCGTACTCAAGTGAACGTTACAATCCCAGGCCTTCAGAAAAGGTCGGACTTGCCATCATCAGCGCTCAAGCAACTAACTTTACTTCTCTTGTACGAGAAATACAGCGACTGCACACACGTCTACACTGATGGATCAACTACATCAACCAGTTCCGGCGGCGCTCTAGTTATATCAGCAATGAGAATAACCAAGCGGTTCAAGACTTCCCATGTCACTACGTCTACAGCTGCAGAGCTCGCGGCTCTCCGCGACGCGCTTCAAGTGATAAACGCTGAAAGTTCTAGAAAATGGGCAGTCTTCTGCGATTCAAGGCCGGCCTTGCAATGTGTGCAGTCGTTTCTCCGACATGGAACTCACGATCAGCTCACGTGCGAAATCGCGGAACTTGTTCATCACTTAATAGAAAAAGGCCATGATATCTCTTTTCAGTGGATACCAGGTCATTGCGGTATCACTGGAAATGATGACGCCGATAAGGCAGCTCGGACGTCAAACCAAGAAGACCGCTGCGTCCCCATTCCTCTCTCAAGGACCGACGCCGCGAGGCAACTTGGCATTCTAGCACGCACGATCTCCTTGGCAGAGTTGAACACCGCACATACAAGGCGCACAAGATTGCACAGACTAAACCCGTCACTTCAACTCAAACCTCCAGCGGGTCTGCACCGACGTGAAGCGTCTCTTCTGTGTCGGTTATGGCTTGGAGTTGCCTTCACGAATGCCTACTCAGCACTAATTGGAATGGTTAATACTCCTGCATGTGATGTTTGCGGGTGCGAGGAGAACATTGACCACTTATTGTGTCATTGTCCACATTTTCAAGCACAAAGACAGTCTTTGTCCAACACATTGAGGAAACTAGACGATCGTCCTCTGAGTGAACAGACCATATTAGAGCACCGTCCCGACCGATCATCGGCTGAGAAGGCAGTGAAGGCACTTTTGTGTTTTCTCAGAACTTCTGGTTTGCTCGAGCGACTCTAACTGAAGTGCTGTCCGTACACGTATCTACACCTTCTCTCTCCCTTCTTTCTCTTCCCCTTCTCCCATCCCCCAGTGTAGGGTAGCCAACCAGACTATTGACTGGTTAACATCCCTGCCTTTCCTGAATTCTCCTCTCTCTCTCTCTCTCTCTCTCTCTCTCTCTACATATGAGATATTTTCGCCGGCCTTTGAAGAAGAAACACTATAAAAAGTAAAACACGGAGAAAAGATGACAGAACAGTAAAAATGCTGCTCTGGAAATATTTTGCAGCATTAAAAACTACGCCCTCAAAAGCCGCTGCCACAAACTCAAAAACTCAAAACACTCAAAGAAATGTAAAAAAAACACCTTTAAAACACCTTTTTGCTTAGATTTATGTGCACGTTAAAGAACCCCAGGTCGTCAAAATTAATCTGGAGTCCCCCACTATGGCACGCATCAAGGTATTACCATAACAATAAAAAAACCTTAAATTTACCTATTTTTTAATTATAAAGAATAAATACGCAGATTGACACATGAACCTCATTGCATAACTAAACAGTCTGACTATTGCATGAGCACTGTTTTCATGCCTCTATTAAGAAAAAGAGAACCGCTATCTTTGTCGAGGGTCGTGTAGCATGCACGTGTGTGACAAGTTGTCTGAGCCATGCGCCATGCTTCTGAGCATTTGGGTACGTTGACGCCTGAATTGTAGGGTGTAGAGAGAGAGGAGGGGGGGGGAGAGATAGACTCTTTATAAGAAAAACAGATTTTTGTCGGTGCGCATACAACCGCTGTCATGCTACTCTGTATAGCGATGAGGAATGGGATTAAAAGATTCCAGAGGGGAGTGGGAAAAAAAGAGAAGAAAGGTAAATATTGTTACGGCGTTTCTGCGGCCGGCATACCTGTCACCGCTCTCTCTCTGCCTGCTTTTCGCGACATTGGAGCCGAACAACGTCGGGACGCCTCCTTGCAACACCTTATTCAACGGCTCACTTCAACGACGCCCGATCCTTCCCTTCGCATGTTTGAACTTCAACATGGTATATTGTACTGCTCTAACATGCATCCGGACGGCCCTGCCCGACTCTTCGTTGTGCTTGAGCATCTGCGTCAGACTGTTCTCGCCCAGCTTCATGATGTACCGACTGCAGGTCACCTTGATGTGTCACGGACTTATGACCGCGTTCGTCGGCGCTTCTTTTGGCCTGGTCTATACCGTGACGTCTGCCGTTATATCGCTGCGTGTGATCTTTGTCAACGACGCAAAAAGCCGACCACACTCCCTGCTGGTCGCCTTCAACTACTTGACGTACCGTCAGAACCATTCTTCCGTGTAGGTGTTGATCTTTTAGGCCCTTTTCCTACGTCTGCTTCGGGAAACAAGCGGATCGATGTAGCAACAGACTATGCCACCCGATATGCAATCACACGGGCTCTTCCGACAAGCTGTGCAACCGATGTCGCGGACTTCCTCCTAGAAAACGTCATCCGTCACCACAGCACCCCTCGAAAGCTCCTCACCGACCGAGGCTGCTACTTTCTTTCTAAAGTTGTCAATGGCATTACACTCGTGCGCGACTAAACACAAACTTGCTGCTGCTTACCATCCACAAACGAACGGTCTAACCGAGCGCCTTAACCCCACCCTTACTGACATGCTGTCCATGTATGTCTCCGATGACCATCGCGACTGGGACGTTGCGCTGTCATTCGTTACTTTCGCGTATTATTCGTCTCGCCATGATACCGCAGGCTTCTCTCCATTTTTACTCTTGTTTGGCCGCGACCCTACGCTACCTTTCGACACCGTCCTGCCTGCTAGCCTGAATTCCACATCCGAGTATGCCCGTGAAGCCATCCTCAAAGCACAAGAAGCACGCCATATTGCTCGACGTCGACTTGTGGAGTCGCAGGACAATCAGCGCCGCTTATATGACGCCCGCCATCGTGACTTCCATTACACACTGGGCGCCCTGGTTCTCCTTTGGTAGCCGTCGCGACGCGTTGGCCTCTTGGAGAAGTTATTTTCACGCTACTCCGGCCCTTACCGTGTCTTGCGTCAAGTAACTGACGTCACGTACGAAATCTTCCTTCTTGAGCCAAGCGTGGCTTAGCATCGCTCCGACGTGGTCCACGTGGTGCGTCTTAAGTTGTATCACTCGCCCGCCTCCTGACCAGCACCGAGCCGGTGCTTCAGCCGCCGGGGGTCATGTGACATGCTGACGAAGATGTTTTAATCATCATCGGAAGAAGACGATGTTCTGGTCTTCGCGCGCTGTCTACCATCTTGTCAGCTGCTATAATTATTGTAAGTATTCTGTAAATACACGTCTGACTGTTTTTAACCCCGTAACAATATGAAAAGCGCAAGTGGACCTGATACTAATATTTACAGGTGACACAGCGGGTAAAGTTAGGCTTTTGTTTATAAAATGTTCAATCTTTAAAGCTTTCCTCTAAACAAATTTCTAACACTATTTGAACAACAAATCCAAAATCCGCCTCTGTTTTGAAGGGTCGGGCATTGGATCTAAGATGCGGGGTAATGTTAACGGATCGTGGCAAATCATGTCCATTGGTTGCTCACAAAATTGTCTCTCGTCGTGGTACGCGAGGCATTCTAGTATAATGTGCTCCATTGCCTCTAAGTTACCATATTTATCACAGTAGGGGTTAGTGGTAAGCCCTAATCGGTACAAATAATTGTTTGTGTATGTCACCTTCAATGGAAGACAATGGTACAATGTCTCTAAGTGTCGAGGAAGTGGTCGTGGAATTTTCAGACTCATTTCTGGGTCAATATAGCGCAGGGAGTTATCTTGGTGAAGTGGCAGATTCCAGATGCGGACTTTTTCTTAATTTCTTGATAGGCATATCTTTTTGCCATGTTTCTTTTCAATTCAAAAAATTCTTTTCAAATTGCGGTATTGGAGTTCATTTCGGGCAGTTTCATCCGCTTTTTCATTTCCCGAAATACCCGCTTGGCCAGGTATCCACTGGAACTTGATGCAATGCCGAGCAATCTTAGCCTAGTGGTGAATATAAGCAATGTCAAATGCTGCATGTTCGTTATTAGAACACTTGTGCCTGTTCCACATACTTTGTAGGGCTGCTTTTGAATCCGGGAAAATCACCCATCTCTTTGGCGGATGCTGTCGAAGTACAGTGAAGTGTAGATTTCAATGCGGTAGAACTAAAGCGTCCTTGAAGACTAAAGCG